>NC_057795.1:134408504-134412816 GCF_018294505.1 Triticum aestivum | reverse complement strand
TGGCGCACTATCCACAGGTGCGCCATTACTAAGTTTTTTTCAAAAAAAATAAAAAAAAATTCAATTTTTTTCAAAACTAGTAATGGCGCGCACCACACCCACGGTGCGCCATTACTAACTTGGCCCAACACCGAATGCACCCCCCCCCTATGGACCGCCTTTTCAGTTTTAAAAAAATAAAAGAAAATGATGGAAATGTCAAAAAAATAAAAGAAAATATGTTTCCCATGTGATATGTGGTCTAGTTGTTGGGAAAATTTACAAATATGAATTTCGACTTTATTTGCAAAATCTCTCTGGAAATTTGTAAAATGGGCATAACTTTTGCATACGAACTCGGATTAAAAAGTTTTTTATATGAAAAATCATCAACACGAAAAGTTACATCTGAATTTAACCGGGGGAACCCCGTTAAACATTTTCAAAATCCCCGAAAACCTAACAGAAAAAAGTTACGGGGCTTTCAAGATCTAGAGGCAAGAAAATTCAAAAAATTTCAAACTTACTAGTGGCGCACCGTGGATGTGGTGCGCCACTAGTAACAGAAAAAAAATTTGAATTTTTTTTCAAAAAAGGATACGTAATATGATCGGGAAGTTTGAAATATTTTTCAAAATTTCATCATAGTCATGAACATGAACAAAGTCCTAGACATCAGCAAGGTATAATAGGATTGATATGCTAGATATATTCACAAGTGCGTGTGAAGTGAGCTGTTGCTGGGGTTGGATAGAACTCTGAAGTTAAGTGTGTTTGGACTCGAGTAGTGTGAGGATGGGTGACCTTTTGGGAAGTTTGACCATGGAGTGCGATTTGACCCGAGATTAAGCATATTGACCCGAGATTAAGAAAAAAACGAAAAAAAAATTGAAATTTTTTTTTTGGAAAAAATATTTAAAAAATTAAGAAAAAATTGAATTTTTTTGTTACTAATGGCGCACTTCTATGTGGTGCACCATTACTAAGTTAGATAGTAATGGCGCACCTCTAGTCATACTAATGGCGCACTACAAGTGTGCCATTAGTATCTCGTATACTAATGGCGCACCAGTGGTGCGCCATTAGTAAAAATTACTAGTGGCATGCTACTAATGGCGCACCAGTAGTGCGCCATTAGTAGGCAAAACTGGGGCGCCATTAGTAGGCCTTTTTCTAGTAGTGGTCTCACATCAACTAGGTGTATCAGCGGGCTATGGACATGCCCATTAATCAATATCAATGTGTGCGAGTAGGGATTGCCATGCAACAGATGCACTAGAGCTATAAGTGTATGAAAGCTCATCAAAAGCAACTAAGTGGGTGTGCATCCAACTTGCTTGCTCACGAAGACCTAGGGCAATTTGAGGAAGCCCATCATTGGAATATACAAGCCAAGTTCTATAATGAAAAATTCCCACTGGCATATGAAGGTGAGAACATAGGAGACTCTCTATCATGAAGATCATGGTGCTACTTTGAAGCACAAGTGTGGTAAAAGGACAGTAACATTGTCCCTTCTCTCTTTTTTTTCTCTTTTTTTGTGGGCTTCTTTGGCCTCTTTTTTTATTTGGGCTTATTTGGCCTCTTTTATTTTTCATAAAGTCCGAAGTCTCATCCCAACTTGTGAGGGAATAATTGCTTCCATCATCCTTTCCTCCCATGGGACAATGCTCTAATAATGAAGATCATCACACTTTTATCTACTTACAACTCAAGAATCTTAGAACAAAATATGACTCTATGTGGATGCCTCCGGCGGTGTACCGTGATATGGAATGAATCAAGAGTGACATGTATGAAAGAATTATGAATGGTGGCTTTGCCACAAATACGATTCAACTACATGATCATGCAAAGCAATATGACAATGGTGGAGCGTGTCGTAATAAAAGTAATGGTGGAAGGTTGCATGGCAATATATCTGAGAATGGCTATTGAAATGCCATAATAGGTAGGTATCACTACAAAAAAAGACACATTCGTGACATTCTGGGCCGAAATTTTTTTTTCTATCATACATATGACACTTCTATGACGATGATTGTGACAAAACCCGGTTTTATCATAGATGTGGTGGGCTCCTACTTCTATGACAAAAAATTATGACAGAAAATGGGCTTTTCATCCTGGGCGGGCCGGAGACGCAGCTGCATGACATTCTTTGGGCCGTCCATGACGGAAAAAACCATGGTAGAAGTGAGGGGGAGGAAAATTTTGGGGAGTTACCGGTTACGGTGGGAGGTCGGGGCCGAGCGACGCGCGTTTCTCTCGTACACGTGCGAGGCACTGGCTCTAACTGAACCCGAGCGAGGCATTGGGATCTAACTGAACCCGAGCGATTGCACTCCAGGCTATGCGTTACTGAACCCGAGCGATCAATCGATGGCTGTTAACTGAACCCGATGGAGCGATTCCTTCGCTACTGCTGCTAACTGAAGCCGATCGATTGGATGAACAGTGAGTGTTGCGGGAGGGGGGGTCGATGAACAGTGAGCGGTGGCATTACCTATGGATGAACAGGACCCCGTGGTGTGGAGGGCTGGATGAACAGTAGACGGTGGAGGGGTGGCTGTGGAGGGGTGGTTGAACAGGACCCCGTGGTGTGGAGGGTTGGATGAATAGGAGACGGTGGAAGGGGTGCCCGTGGAGGGGTGGTTGAACAGTAGCCGGTGGAGTAGCGCACGGTGGAGGCTGGATGAACAGGAGCCCGTGGAGGCTGGAGGAGGTCGACGGTGGAGTTGAACAGTATCCCGTGGAGTCCCATTTTGCGGTACGCCACACCCCTCCCGATGAACAGGACCCCCGTTTTGACCGTAGCGCTCCAACACAAGTCTGTTTCGTCCGTTTTGTAATACGCCACACCCCTCCCCATCTACAGGACCCCCGTTTTGACCGTAAGAGGTCCGTTTCAGCGGTATGCCACACCCCTCCCGATCAACAGGACCCCCGTTTCGACCGTAGGAGGTCCATTTCCTCCGTTTTGTGGTAGGCCAGGCCCCTCCCATTCAACAGGATCCCGTTTCGAACGTGGCCGGTCGAACACAAGGCCGTTTCCTCCGTTGTGCGGTAGACCAGGCCTCATTTCCATCGCCTGTACCGTCCAAGCCCTCCCGATGAACACGACCACGCATTCCGTTCTGACCCAGCCGGTTGGCTCCCCATGAACACGATGATGATGTTGTTTCTCCGTTCCGACCCAGCCATGTACGTATGCGCGAGTAGGCGTTCGAGACCCTTCCTGTATGTACGTATGTGGCCGTATTTTCTTTCTTGCACACTTTCCACTGTACGTACGTGTACATGCTACGTGCGTGCCTCTACTATGGCACGTGCGCACCTCTACTACGACACGTGCGCGCCTCTACATCGAGCAGTATGTACGTACACGTTAGCGACCAGAATGACAACGCTACGTACGCTTCGACTAGGTGGGTCCTGACTGTCAGGCACTTCCTTGCCTGTGAAGATGTGGCTGGTGGGTCCCAGCAGTCAGGGGGGCGAATCATTTTTTTTTGCCCGGACGCACTTCCTTGCATGCGAAGATGTAGCTGGTGGGTCCCAGCAGTCAGGGGGGCGAATCGTTTTTTTTTGCCCGGACGCACTTCCTTGCGTGCGAAGGTGTAGCTGGTGGGTCCCAGCAGCCAGGGGGAAACGTTTTTTTGCGAAATTCGGTGGCTCGTCTAGTGGGTCCCAGCTGTCAGGTGGAGGAATAATTATTTTTGCGCGTAATAAGGAGGCACTTCCTTGCGGCCACCGTGGACCCAGCTGTCAGCCTGTCGACGCACAGTACTCTTCCGATGGAAGTCAGTCGTTGACCACATTAACCACGCCGTGCCGAGAGCACCACGGCGGTGGACAACGGAGAGGCCTAGGAAGGGGACGACGCGGAGCCGGGGAAGACGCAGCAGTGGATGCCCACGCGAAGAGGAGTACGAGGGTGAAGCTACCATCGCCACAGAATAACAGGGGGTGTGGGTGAGTAGAGGGATGGCCTGGCCAGCGGTGGGAGTAGTAGGGGCGGTGAGGCCTCCACGGCATCACAGCCGGCCACGGGAGGCAGGAGCACGCGGCACGACCGGCGCTTCTTTGGGCGGCTGGAGCACGAAGTCTAGAGGTTGAAGAAGCACTACGGCCGTTGGATGGACATCGTACGGTCACTTGAGCTAGAGTCGTTCATATTGACTAAGTTGACAAAGCCCTCCATCCCCGTAAACTTAGTAGGACCACAAGTCAGCCTCCCACCAAGGTGAGTCCCAGCTAGCAGGGGGAGTATTCATTTTTTTGTGCGTAATAAGGACGCATTTCCGGTGCGTCCGAGATGACAGCGGGGGGG
>NC_057795.1:134399946-134408233 GCF_018294505.1 Triticum aestivum | reverse complement strand
GGTGGGTCCCAGCTATCAGGTGGAGGAATCATTATTTTGCGCGTAATAAGGAGGCATTTTCCTGTGTGGGCCCCTACTGTCAGCCTCTTCCAATAGCTGTTGTCTGTTGACCATGTTGACCTCGCCGCGCCGAGAGCACAAATGCAGTGGATGAGGGCGAGGCCCAGGAAGAGAACCACCCAGAGCCGGTGAAGCCACCAGAGTGGATGCCCACGCTGAGGGGAGAACGAGCGCTAACTGGTCGGCTGCGGGGTGAGGCTGACGTCGCCGGAAAATAACAGGATGTGTGGGTGGTTAGAGGGATTGCCTGGTGGCAGCACAGCCAGCCACGGGAGAAGGGAGGAGGCAGTCCCGCCGGCGCTGGTTTGGGTGGCTGGAGCAGGAAGATCAGGGATTGAGGAAGCACGGCGGCCGTTGAATGGACATCCAATAGTCACTGCTGTGTGTTGACTAAGTTGACAAAGCCTTGCATACGCGTCAAAAAAAAATAGGACAGCGTCATCGTCAACCTAGTAGGCCCAAAAGTCAGCCTCTAAATCTATGGAAAACAGCATACAGCGCATTAGCCATTATTTTCAATAATTTACAACCCATTTGCTAATTCTTAAGGATATTTGAAGCCCATATTCTTTTTATTAGCATTAGAGACCATATATTTTGGGCACTGCTAAAAAATTCAACGAAATTTTGCATACTTCGGTGGGGTCCGAACTCTTTTAATCACAATATTTCGAGTCACGTTAAAAATAGTTTTCAAAAAATTATATTAAAATAAAATCCAAAAAACAATTCTCCGCAAAAAAAATGAATGAAATTTAGAATCTTAACTAGCAAGATGCCCGTTCGTTGCACGGAACATGAAGATGCATTTGTATGAGTAGTTTATCTTGTGGGAGAAAAGATGATATTTTAATGTAATTGCCAGTTGGCTTTGGTTTGTATAAGAGTAGAGAGTAGAGAAATTCTGAAAAAATGATATTTTAATGCAATTGTCGGTTGGCTTTGGTTTAAAAATTTACATCCCATTTCTTACAACTTATAGCCCGTTTTCTGGGGAAGCCCATTTCTTATCCCTCCTTGTTTTGAAAGATTTGCAGCCTAGCAAGGCTGAGATAAGCAAGTAGGCCTCGGTTTTGGTATTCTCCAAAAAAAAGAACTGGGCTAGCCAATTTCAGAAAGAAAAAATATATCAACTGGGCTCGTCATGTGCTTAATAGAAGCTTAAGCGTGGGCTAGACGGGCCACAACCCCCGCACAGCGCGTTGTTGAGCTCCGTCTCTGAAATTGAAAATCAACTGGGCGAGCTGCTGGGTCCCTGGTGTTATCCGCTCATTGTGTAATTTTCTCGTTTATTGACTACATTGACAATGGCGTGGAACCTAGTTGTCAAACAATTAGGAGGAAGTATTTTTTTGGCTTGTAATAACGAGGCACCTGCTTGCGAAATGCAATGACCCTGGTAGGTCCCTACTGTCAGCCTCTCCACGTACAGTCATCTCCTGATTTCTCTTGGTTGTTGACCATGTTGACAACGCCAGACGGCGGCGGGTACAGTGAGCCAACCAAGGCGGAGAACGACGGCAAGGCCTCAGACGGGAACGAACAGCAGCCATAGAAGATGCGGCAGTGTAGTGGCAGGTGGAGGGGAGTACGAGGGCAACAACATGCAAGTCAACCATACAAATGGTACAAAAAGCCCAAGGATTAATTGTTCATCAAATTTTTAGACAGAACCCAGATTGAAAATGATAGTAACATCTAACCCAACTACTCTTTTTTGCCGTCACAAACAAATGGATCGGTCTGATCCATAAAAAAACATCCACTGCAAAAAAATTATTTCAGGATGTCTACAACTTATTGTAAATATAAGTCGAGCACGTTTAGAAGGCCATTTGTCCACCTGAAACTTCTTTTTTTTGCTGTTCAACATGTTCGTCCGTGAGAAATCTCTTGCTGTAAAAATTAAGCCTCATGGACAATAGTAACCTCGCGTTCAACGGGAAGAATGTGACAAAGTTTCTGTTTGCCTGGTTGGATGCATATCGTCCCATCGTTATTGTCCTCAAACGAATGTCATGAGAACTGAGAAAATCCTTGTGATTATTACGCCACCGATTGGTTATATGTTTTTCTCCATGTGGTTCTCCCTAAGTAGACATGAAGATTGAAAACAGTTAAGGTCTGAAAAAAGAGTATGTCGAAAGAACGACAGCGGAACAGTTAATTCTAGTACAATATATACGGGCTTTCAATGTGCATGAAATCATCACCTCTATGTATAAATTCTCCAGAGATCGAAAGCATCGCAGCAAGCCAATAATTATGTCCAGATCAAAACTATACATACTGATATATATAATCTTGACAGAATCCAGCAGCATTGATAGGCTATCAATGGACGAACTCTTCATTGATCATGTAACATAATATTAGTACCCAAAGTGTACTCCAAGGTCATATAGAACTTATGCGCACAAATGAAAAATTCAGCATATGATTACAAATGTGTAGATGATAATATACGGTACCTGAAAAAGTGAGGAGACAAACACCAACTCCTTGTGATTATTAAACGGGTCACGAATTACACCAAAGTCTCCAGTTTGGGCGCAAAGACGACAGTTATTTCTGAAGGTGTATACCAATTATGAAGGATTAACCTTTCAAGTGAAGCGGCATCTTCGATGATGAGCTGCTGTCCTTTAAAACAAATTCCAATGCTTTTAAGGTGAGGCGACTTTATTTGGAGACAACTGATACCGATTTCTATTCCCAAAACAATCAGCAAGCGCTCCAGGTCAGGTCAACTGGAGTGGATGATGCTGTGCAGTGAGGCCTCTGATAGATAAACCATCACAAGCGGAAGTTTTTTTACCAGTGGGAGTGGAAGCATTTGTACCAGATCGTCTGGTAGATGGCACCGGGCGAAGGTGGTAGTGTGGAGAGAGGAGAAAAACCGCGAGATGGACAATGGTGGTGTAGGCACGAATTTTTGGTATGTTCGTGGTATGAAACTTTCGTGGTAATGGTAGAACTCAAACTGCTGGAGTTTTCCGAATTCAGGGGATGTCAGCCAAGCGTCCACCTTGCCGGGTATGGACAGCAGGTAGCTTGTCGGGATGCAAAGGCATTGAATGGGACCCTGCTGGTGAGAAGAGACGATGGCTCTGATGAGATCAAATTCAGGATGGACAGATATCTGACGATAGTCGAGATTGAGGGGAGCGGTGGGCCAAAGAGGGCGCCACCGAGTTGAGAGGACTTGTGTGCAGCATCAATTCTTAGTGGGGAGAAGCGAGATGATCTCCTCAAGGATGACGCCCGGGAGATCGCTGATGCGGTCCACCGGAGATTCTACCGGTTCCTCAGATCCGGGTAGGGGGGGGGGGCTCACCGCTTCTCCCCGTGCGACCGGGTGCGGGATCTACAACCAGCGCCGCCGCTGGCAGGAGCCTCATCTTCTTGGCGCTGGGGCCAGCCGACTCCATTTTCCTTGTGGGCGTCGCGCCGAGCTCACGGGTTTGAGCAGAGTAGCTATAGACAAGCCTAGGGGCAGTGCGAGTGGGGAAGAAGGAGGGCTGGGGATTTCTGTAGGAGTGGAAGAAAAGGAGCAGGCATTTTCTGTACGAGTGAGGAAGAAGGTGAGCGGGTTTTTTTGGACGAGTGAGGAAGATTGGGGAGGGGGGGAATTGGGTGGGGAGATGGAAGCGGGACAGCAAGCTGTTTGTGTTTATAAGGCCCGTTGCACTAACTACTCACTTTTTCCCAAGAACCGCTCTCTTCTTTTGCGTTGATGCATGACTGGCCATGCATGCAGGATGCATGTGCCCGCCGACCACTGCATGCGCCTGGTTTGTTACTAAGCCTATTTAATACGGTGTTTCTTGAGTAAAGTATGGAGATTTATTTTCTCTGTGTGCATCCACCAAATTAGAGGATGCGGTACTGGATGCAGACACTCATATTAAACTAACATTCAGAAGAACAAAAGTTCAGCATGTCTATGCATCTCAATGATACACCATACTATAACCAATATACAAAGCTGTGAGAAAGTGTGGAAATAAAGAAAATCAGTCGATGCTTCTCTGAGCAAAGGGCCTCCCTGCGCACGCATTAATTTCCTAGGCATGCTTATTTCTTCTCAATGTTGCAAGCACATTGAGCATGTTGGCAACTCCACAGCTAGCTAGCTGTCTCATCTTGCAATTGATGCTGACACATTTGCAGCAAACACATGAGGGAATAGAGATGACTCAACATGGGTCCATATTGTCCAGTTCCCCTGATATTATATTCATTGTCCTGAATCTGAAAAGATAGAAAAATAGTAGCTATACTTAAACGGTGTTGCAAAACAGTAGCCCATATCAATAGCTCGGCATGACAAAACACGATCATCTGGACGAAGGAGATACTGACCTGCCTGAGGAAGATTACATATAATTTCATAAGTCCTTTGTTGATTTCCACCTTCGGCTGCACTGCTTGTTTGCTCCTCCACACGTGACAGGATCGTTCTGCACTGCATTCAGCAAGTCAATGTACGAATAAGCTAATTTCATCTTGCGGTGGTCATTGCACCTAGTTACGAATGTAGGAATACCTGGAGCACCATGAGGTTAGCTGACAGCAGGTAGATGCAGCCATATAAATTTTGTGCGGTGCTACCAAAATTGAGGTATGTGTCCCTTCCCGTTATGAGAATTCTTCTTGAAGTTGGTAGAATGTGACGGCTTGTTCTTTGCATCAAACTTGCCTTTCCCCTGAGATTTGTTCTTGTTGTTTTGAGGCTGGTTGGGCTGGAAGTTCTTCTCATGTACCATGTGGGCACTAGAAGCTCCCTCGGCGACCCGAGCACGTGTGTCTTTTGCTCTCGCCTTCTCCTCAAAATCAAGAGTGCTAATGAGATCCAAAATAGAAAACTCTTGTCTCTTGTTTTTCAGAGAAGTAGCAAAATCGTTCCACAAAGGTGGAAGCTTGGCAATGATGGTCCCAGCAACAAATTTGTCTGGGAACACACACTTAAAGTACTCAAGTTCTTTAGAGAGTGACTGTATCTCATGAGTCTGCAGAACAACAGAGTGCTCATCAGTCAGCTTGTTGTCACAGGATTGCTCCATGACATACAACTCGTTGCCAGTGCCCGAGGGCCCAATCGTGGCCCCGAGCGCAGCCCACATGTCTTTGCCGCTGTCAAACGACATATATGAATCTACAATGGAATCATCAAGAACACTCAGCAGGGCGGCTTTGAAGAGGGTATCCATGTTCTGAAAAGCTTCCTGCTGTCTAGGATTAAGATCGCCCTCAGGCTTACCCTTAGTGGCGTCATGGCAGTACATGATCTGAAACCAATGTACTTCTCTTGTGCGCCACCTTTTATATTGCACCCCCTTAAAAGTAGGCGGCTTCAAAAGCGCAGCAAAACCACTCAGAGTAAATTGCCTCTGATCAGGTTTTTGGATTGGATTCTTGAATATATGAGCAATTTAGTATGAGATTCAATCCGAATCAGCAGTAAATAGATCATGACGACAATTGCAAACATCAAAGTAATGATGCGGACTAAACCAGGAGGACAGAATCACATACTGTACAGCGGGAGCAGAACCGATGTTGTTGATGTTGTCACTCATGTCGTTGATGAAGAGATTACCGAGGTCGGGGAAGAAGGCTGTCGTCGAGGAAGTCGTCGCTGGCAGCAATCACATGAGTGTGATCCCCAAAAACCTGATCGCCCCTCTCCCGTACAGGATCACGAAAGGCGGGGTTCAGAGCACTGCTGTCCCTTCTCGCGGTGCACGCCGGAAGGAGGGCTAGAGAAGAATTGTCTGGCGGCGCTAAGATCTGGAACGGTGCGAAACCATATGATACAGCGGCGGCTAGGGTAGAGCATGTCAGGTCGGTCGTGCGAGTATAATAGTAGGCCTTTGGCCCCCAAACCCCACGTCCAAGTCAATAATAGCTCAAAAAAAATACAATAATATCCCCACCAAGGTTTGTCTTAAAAAACCCGGAGTAATTAAGGCGTCCGTTAGTCCCTTTAGTATAAATACAATATCATTAATAATGGCCCCACCTTTTGTCTCACAAAGTAGAGTATGTTGGAGTACAACCGGCTACACGTTTACAATCCGCTTCTCTTCTCTCTCCTCTTCTCTCTCCTTCAACTCAGCACAAATACTATATTTAAATCCTTATAGCCTGCTTATGTCATCTAATTGTAGTGCTTGCTCTAAAAGTTACTATCCACTGTGTAGTCTGAAATGCTGGGCGTGGAGCGGGCGGTGCCCTCGGTCGGCGCACCGCTTCAACGGCGGAAGCAGTGAGAGGTTGCGTCGCCCTGACTTGCCATCAATGTGGAGCGGCGGGCTCAGCTGGCGCCGGGAGGGTAGCACGCGCGATAGGGGGGAGGGGTTTTTGTTGGGCCAAGAAGGTGAGAAGCCAACTTGGGATCGGTCCGGACGGGGAAATATCATGTGCTCCCATACTCTGCATATGACACTAGTCTATGTTACTACTCCATCCTTTCCGGTTTATAGAGATGTTTAGAGTAACATAGTAATATGTTACAGTACAAGTTACTCCCCACTATGACCAGCCTTGGCATCTCCCAGTGCTCCACCATGTATAGCTGCTAAGCCTGCCACGTAGGCATAAAATATGATGTGCAACAATAAACTAAGCACCTATGCATTGAAAACTTGAGTTACTAAGCCATTTAATGCACTTAGCACCTCATCTAAAGAGCATTAATAGTATAGCCAGCTGCTGGCTATAAGACAGTGACATGTCATCTACAGCCCATCTTATATTCAACATGTACAATAGTACTACCTCCGTCCTGGTTTACAGGACCCCTTTGTAGTCTGTGTCAAATTTTGACTAAGGATTTAACTAATAAAATGTTAATGCATGTCAAAAAAATTATCTCATTGGATTCGTATTTGAACATAGTTTTCAAAAATATAATGTTTGGTAACATGCATAAACATTTTGTTAGTTTAATCTATGGTCAAAATTTGACATGAAATACAATGAGGACCAATAAACCCGGACGGAGGTAGTAGATCAAAGAGTGTACTACTACTTTTTTGTTCTGTGGCCCACCTTTCATTCTCACAAAGTGCCTAGGAGCACGTGCTAGAGCTGGTTCTTCACGAAGAGCCCGCTTACCTTCTCTCTCCTCTTCTCTTTCCTCCAACTAAGCAGAAATATACTACTGTTTATTCCTTATAGCCCCACTGACTCAGCTCTACTGTACTTGCTCTAAGCACATCTAACCACATGCTAGAATCCCCTTGACCATGGAACTTGACGGTGTACATCACCTTGTGTCTCATAATATTCCTCGTCATCATCTGAGTCCTAGAAGATCTCACCCACATCATCATTAGCATGCAGTCTCCTTGATAGACAACATGCACAGAAGGAGTAGAGGCGACTGGGGACGCACCACCACCACGTCGTGGGCACTCCGTATGTGCTCGTGTGCGTGCAGCATGCGTGTTTTTCCATCAGTGCTAGATCTAAGGCTGAGGCTGCGGTCGTCTTCGTCTCCGACTAGTAGTTGAGCAACGACGACAAAGAGGTGCTGCAAGAGATGCGTATGCGCCATTGCGTGCGAGCTTCGCCTTAGCACGATGAAACGGACGTTGTCACGGATGGCGCACGCCTCCATGCAGTCGAGTGTGTGCGCATGCATGTGTTATTCACGTGCATTCTGCGGCCGAGCGTGTGTGCATGCACGTCTTGTGTACGTGCATTGTGTGCTCCATGTTGTGCGCGTATGTGCATGAGTTGGATCGGATGGAGTTAGTGCGTTGGCTTGAGTACATGCGTGGCTTGTTGCTGGGTTATCAATAATTCAATATAAACTAATCCCTCCGTTCCTAAATATAAGTCCTTCTAGCCATTTCAAATAGACTACAACATACGGATGTATGCAGGCATATTTTAGAGTGTAGATTCACTCATTTTGTTTCGTATGTAGTCCCTTATTGAAATATCTAAAAAGACTTACATTTGGGAATGGAGGGAGTATAAAACATCTTCAACTTAGCATCCCGATGTACCGTTTCTAGTGGTTAGCGAAAAGTTCATGTTCTTTTAGTTGTTTATAGGTGGGCAGGCGGCAAAAAACAGGGGAAAACGCGCAAGGTTCCTTGCTCGTCCTTGGTCGTTGGGAATCTATGCTCTTCAACTCTTTTCTTTTACATGAGCTTTGTTCATCCTTTTCCCAACACGTGTCATGCAAGAAAATGGAGATAATCAGATAAGT
>NC_057795.1:134286063-134399684 GCF_018294505.1 Triticum aestivum | reverse complement strand
GGCACCTACCCAATATTTTTTCTCCTCGATGGCACGTGAATGGCACGTGAATAGTGCACGTACTCAACGATGGAGCACGGGATGGTAGCAATGACATGGTCAGCCCTTCTTTGGAGAGAGTACGTACTACTATTAAATAACTTTGATGTATCCCGTCAACTCGCAGAACGACGAGAAGCTTGATTACGACTTATCGCCAACGCGTGCGCGGTAGCTCGCAACACGAGGAGAAACTTTTGCTTACAAGCGGTGGACGTGCAGTAGTTCATCTGGTGTCAGATTGCCAGAAGCACTACTGTAGAACCATCAACTTCCGGAAGAGGCGAAGAGCCAAGCGCAAGGTCACCTACTAACCTTAGGCTAGGCATAGTGGGAGTAACATAAGTAGGGGTATCTCCTTTTGTTTATTCTAGAAACAACCACACGCGAATATCAAGGTGCTGGTTATGTAGAACAAATTTCCTGCAGTCCGTGCTCAGCCCTCCTCTATCTCTCTTCTCAGCCAGCCAGCGGACGCGCGGAGCCCATCATCTGTTTGCTCACATGCGGCCCCACATGTCAGTGAAAACGCAAGAGGACCCACTGAACCTACACATCTTTCACCTCGACGTGCTGGTGATGAAAAACAAATCCAAGAAAGATCTTCGGTGGCCGCTTTTGGAGTTACCCAAGAGTAGTAAGATTCTATTTACAGTTTAACCCAAGATGCACATCTCGTGGCTTCAACTTATCAACTACCACTCTATTTTCGTTCACGACATGACCTGGATGCTGGATGTCCCGCGTGTCGGCAAAAGGAGGAAGAACCCGACCAAATCTTCGGTTGTGCTCTCGGATTAGGCTAGTTGTGCTAACTAAAAAGTTTAGTGTGTACTCCCTCCGTTCCAAAATACTTGACTTCCATTTGTCCAGAAATGGATGTGCCTATATACCAAAACATGTCTAGATACATATATATTTTGGCAAATACTACCTCCGTCTGGGTTTATTGGTCCCCATTATATTTTGTGCCAAATTTTGACCATAGATCAAACTAACAAAATGTTTACGCATGTCACCAAACATTATATTTTTTAAAACTATGTTCAAATACGAATCCAATGAGATAGTTTTTCTTGACATGCATTATATTTCTTTATCCAAAATTTGACACAAACTACAAAGGGGACCTATAAACCAGGATGGAGGTAGTACAAGGCATGTATTGTGCAACGGAGGGAGTAGAATGGATGCAAGTTTTTGTATTGGGAAGAAGAGTACATCCATATATTGATAGAGCGTTGGAGTTGGCCTTACAAGTGGGACTGCAATTAAGGAAACCGACTATCGGCAAACCCCCACCTCGCCCGTCGCGTGATGGCTGAGTTAGAGAAACGATGAGGTTGAAGAGATTGCTCTAGCACGAACTCCAAGAAATATGGTGTCAGATGGAAGTCGTGTTGGTGGCGTGTGCCGTACTCCTGGACGTGAATGCTTGTTCTGGCCCATGCCACCCTACTACTCCTACTACTTACTATATAGTACTAGTATCGAGGATTCGAGGTGTTGGTTACGTACAATATGGCTACAGTAAAAACACCCGCACGACGCGCGAAGCATGTGAAGCTAGTCCAAATAGTGTACTACTATTGTTGATTGGCCTCATCCGATAACGTGTTGCAATGCACGTATAATTATGTATTCGGAAAATATATTTTTTGCCTCGTCGCACCACTCACTCATAGAAGCAACTCGAAAGCCATTCATAAATTTAGTAAGTTTATCATAGGCATATCATTTTATTACATACAACAGGTCATCAACCCACATCGACAACGAGGGTACATTATAAATACTAAACTTTCACCACACAACAAATAACAAGAAATGAAATGAACTTCAAATCAACCATTCCTCGGTGTTGGAAACACTTGCTTTGAATCACAAGTGATTCTCTGGGACGGGGCATCTATTGTCGATCTCGAGACCAACGCAGGACTGATCATCCAGGCTGAAGCGGCCTACTATATCAGTACCAGGGTAGGGAACCACGCTAATGTCCGAGGTATAGACACAGTTGCTTCTCATAAATGGTGCTAGTAATGTTGTGTCAACAGCAGCTGGATCGCCTTTCACCATCATCAGATAGTTTTGTCCAAGGAAGAGCGAGTTTTCTCCAAGACTATCAATTCTGTACCAGGGAGAAGGAGTTGGCGCTAGCACACTAGTATACATCCCGAATACCATGCAACGGGTGTTGGAATAGGTCCGAAGAGTGCGGCCATGGGAGACTACACCTGCTTCCTTAGCAGTAACATCATCAGTGGGCTGTATACACACGAGAAGAGGTGATCCATCAGAATTAGTTTCCAGGTGCCAACGAGTATTTGGGCGCTGCTCGTCCTCATGCTTGGGTTCATCACCATCGTCATCTCCCCCTTGGTTATGAAAATTTTCAAGTATAGGTGGTGGAATGTTCAAAGGACCTTGGAAACACAAGAAGAAGGTTAATTAGTAAAGGGAAACTTGCTAACCCTCATGCATGTGGATGAAACAATTATAATTACGGTGGAAGACAAACGTACCGAAATCATAACGATTCCATGCAAAAACAGTGCCACGAGTGGTGGCAGCAAACACAAGGCCCTCGTATTGAATTGCATCACAGTACTCATGCGTGTACAGAAACTGATTTTTGAGCAATGTCCATCGAGTCAAACCAGCAACGACGGTAACAAGCTTGTCGAAGATAGCAACAACTTCATAGTTGTTGTAATTCCAAGAGCGGGTGAGAACTCGAGAAATTGCTATCTTCCGTAGAAGACAATCACCATGATTGTATTTGAACGTGCGTACAATACCGGTGTGCTCAACCTCTGGGCAGTCTGCTGAGATTTTTGGAAGTGGAACCCGGTCATGAGTGTACACATTCACAAGTTCCCACTCGCAGTTGGACCCAATGTAAACAACCCAATCTCCATTTGCGCCTGCCTAAGACTTTCCCTCAAGCGATGGCATCTTAACATCATATGTATCATTATCAAGTGGCATCAACTTGCACAGGGCGAGGCCTCTGTCGTGACGGCGCCAGTCATCAGGGTCACGGCGAAGAAGATAGGGGAGATCAAACTGCTCCTTGACTCTTCGGTTCCTTGTACTGATGTTATTAGTTGAGTCAAGAATGGGCTTGAACAAACCTGCCATGCTAGCTGAGGTGATGACGTCGCACCGATCAATGTGTTCCTCCACCACGTCATCTTTCAGATCAGGGCAAGAATAACGGGGTTGTTTCCGTCCTGTTCCCTCCATGGAGAAAACGATCAAACAATGGCAGAAGAAAGGGTGAAGGGCTGAAGGAATATGGAGGAGGGAGAGGAAGAGCGTGCGAGAGCAGTTCCAAATCAAGAGGTAAAGGCGAAGAGTCGGTGGACGGTTGCCAGTTTGCCACGGTTCACGAAGGGGTGCCCCGGCCTACACGTCGATTTGGAAATACTCCTACTACTCGCCGTTTTCTCACTCATATGTTGGAACGGGACCACATGTCAACGAAACATGGTGTGTAATTTCTCGTGCAAAATGCGATCTGGCCGCGTTGGCCCGAGGTGCCGCATTAGTTTTTTTTTGAAAGTTTGTCGCATTAGTTATCGATCTTTATTTTTTAACATGCAATCTGAATGGATAGCTCCTTTGGTCATCACACGTGAGCGGATATAGTGATGGTTGATTCGCCCGAGCAACTTATTATTGTGGGAATATGGGAGTACTAGCGGATTCAAGGAACAGAGAAATGATGGTTGCTTTGTCTGAGCAACTTACTATGGCGAAGGTGGGGCTCTGTGATTTGACTGCTCACTAGTCATTGCTATTGCGACGCAATGACCGGGGTGAATCTTTCCCTGAAGTTGTGTTGTGCACTCAATATTGCTGCATGGCAGGTGGAGCCGGATGAAGGATGTCCAACATGTCGGCGAAACGAATTTGAATTATTTCTGGCATTGCTATCAATCCTTCAGGATTTTTTTATATGTACGCATAATTTTGATGAAATTGTACTATGATGCTATGAAGGTTTCAACTCTGGTTCCCCCAGGAAAAAAAGGTTTCAACTTACGATTCATGTGTCTTGCCTCGAGATTATCTCGTTACAACATTCCATCAAATACAAATGAAACTACCATGGATAATGCATCTCAATGGTTCGCAGATCAGCACCAATATTCACATCACAACTGAAGACAAAGTTGTGAGAAGGTGTACAAATGAAGAAAAAAAATATAATTGATTGATGCTGTTCGTAGGCATGGCTCCATTTCCTTGGCACAATGTTCATTGCTTGGAAGCTAGTTTCACCCAGCTCTGTAGCCAAAAAAGAGGTGTATCAAGGACACCACAATCCGATCATTTTGTGCAGCTCCACTAAAATCGGGCGGACCATCCCTGTTTGCAAAGATATCCAGTTAGTGTGATTACAATAATAGTGGAACTAGATGGTGAAACATAACACACATAAATAGAAGCCTGTCACCTCTATGATCTATCTTTAGGACTAACTTCTTGATGGAGAAGATTAGGCAGAGGAGTTGGATGCGGAGGATAGCAAAACCAATCTCCCTTTACGCAGTCCCATATAAATGTAAAAACGTTGCCCGTGTGACATTTTGGCGGAACTGCACAAAACACTCTTCAGAAAAGTGATTTGTGCAGTTCACCAAAATGTCGCAATAGCAACGAGGTGAAAATGGATAGCCCTATTTGCAAAAGGAGGTCAAAAGGAAGCAATTACTACCCAATAACACGAGTTGAAGACACATACCCCGACAAAAAGCATGTTCCATGTAAAAAGGGAAAGATAGCACATGGTGGTTTATCAAAAATGGTTTGAGGATGAGATTGCAAGATGGAAAGTACGCCGACCGAGATACGATTTAAGCAAACAACTAAAGAAGATCCACATGTAGCACCGTGGGAAGATGGGCAGTGGAGCAAGGCCGGAGGAAGCTGTACCTGAGGGTCGTCGGGATGTTACTAGAAGGGCGCCGGCGGCCGGTATCTGCCCATACTGCGGCATCGAGCAAGTGGTGAAGGCCCTACCGCGCCAGAGCTTGGTCAGAGAGAATGGCGGGTATCGCAGATCGGGACGAGCTGCCTCAACACCGTCAAACGGAGAGACGATGCACATCCTCCCTTTCCGCCGGCGGACGAGATGCGGCCGGATCACTGACCAACACTGAGAGAGAGGGGCCACGGTGGCCTTGTGTGAGATGGTGTGACGAGACTCACGAGAGCAAACCCATTTTTCCATTTTCCCCACGACAATTGTTTTATATTCTAGGCATGGTACCCGACCCTCCTTCGAGTAAACAACCGCTACACGCGTCAAATTATCACGTGGGCTGCCTTTTCGTACAGAAACGAACTCCATCGTGTACCCGCGCTGGTGTGGTCGGGAACGAGACATGAGTACGTGCGTCCTGCGTGCACTTCTTCTTTAGGTGCAGGTACGTACGTGGGTGGGTGTGAGAGAGATGGTTTGTGTGAAACAGAGGCAATGTGTTGATGATATCTCAATCAGAAAAACATAACATATGCAATGTGTGTGAAACGGAGTCATGGACGTGAGATATCGATAGAATTGAAAACAGGGATGAAGTGTGTGGCTGCGCGATCGATAAAGAGTGCCATCGAATTTGTGTTTGCCCACGTCAAAGATATAGGGCGGCTGGCCTACTAGAATTTGAGAGGGCAGAGGTGCAGTTCTTCTCCGTGGCATGGATACCTACCTACAATGTTCGACTATCGTTGTGTGTGTGGGGGGGGTAGAGACCGGTCGACTAGTATATGTGTGGGGAAGGAGAAAAACCTAGCTATATATTGAGGGAGATCGATCGACATCCATGGATATGTGTAGCAGAGGAATAAGGTTGGGAAAAAGACAAAGGTAGAGCGTAGGAGGGTTGGTGGTGGAGTGGCGTCTCACAAATGGTGGGAGAGGCCTGCTAGAAAAACGAAGGGTATGAGTGCAATATCAATAAGAGAGGGCGGGGGATGTCTGTCTGTCTATGCACGTGCGTGTGAGAGACGGGTCGGGAGGTATTCAAGGATGATGAGGGGAGAAGATATAGTTGTGGTAAGCATGCGTAACTACATTGGAAGATCAACCGTCATGTGTCCGAGAAAAGGAGAGACATAACTAGCGAGTTAAGTGTATCGGTGCTTGGTGAAAACGAATTATTGTCGACCTGGCTATATGTAGGGAGATCAGTTCATATACACGCCTCCATGTGTTAGAAGCAAATAAGGTCCAGAGAGGCAAACAGGGGGAGAGGGTGTGGCTAGGAGGTGGTGCGAGAGGCCTACCATGTCGAGGGGGAGGAGTGTGCGAGCATGTGATTAATAAAAAGAGGGGCGGGAGTGTGCACCTGCATGGAATCCTATTGGACATATAGGGGCATGGATGGTGAGAAGAGAAGAGGGGAAGTATATATGTGTTTGTTGTAGGCACACTTGGCTAGAGAGGTATATCGACCGGTGTGTGCCAGAAAGAAGGAGCCGGGGGCCTACACACACCGCTGGTGGACGACCTAAAGAGAAATAATGAACGTGCGTGATGGAGGGGATGCTAAGGGTGTGTGAGGGGGGCGGGCGTGTGCATGCATGATAGAAAGTTAGCGCTAGCTAGCTACAAATAGAAGAGGATCGTGAAGGTGTAAAAGACAAACAAAGATCATAATTCTTTATAAAAAAGTGGATACGGATACTTGAAGAAGATATCATAATGTAGAACATTGATTATAATTTGGGCTAATGTGTGGCTTTTCCAACTTAGGTCTAAATACTTGTCATAATTTAGGGGGCGGGGCATTATACTTTGTGTGATAAACACCGTGTATGTATGAAACATGGTTTAGATTATGAATATATAGTTAGTACATCAAATGTACTATTATTTGGAATCAACATCAAGTGTATTCAAAAAATAGAATTCGAGTTCATGTAGTACACATAGTCCATGTCTATCTCTATAGTAATCATGTGGTGTGTTATTAAGGTAATACATGAATGATGGTTGAAGTTGGCAACAATCATGATTGTAGATTCTTATTGAAATAGAGAAATGAATTCAAATTTAGTTCGAATTGCAGCGGTAGTATAGACATTTGGAATGCACTAAGATGTTGGTATGAGTAGGTTACATGCATTATACAGTAAGCGAAAAAAATTTAATCGGACATAACATGGATTCATACTCCCTCCTTCCATCTATATAGGGCGTAATGAGATTTTTAAGACCGCCTTTGACTATTGACAAGATTAATAGTACCTGACATGTACAATGTGAAAATTATATCATTGAAAGAACCTTCCATAGACGAAGTTAACGGTGTGCTTTGTGTAAGTTGCATGTCATATATCATTGCTCTAATATTTGGTCAAAGTTAGCATGAAAAAATGCATTAGGCCCTATATAGATGGAAGGAGGGAGTAGATTTGAATAGCATTTGTATAGTAAAACGGGGCAAGACTCTCTCTTTGTGTGGTGTGAATAGTTTTATTTTTTTGTTTTCTTTTTGGTTGAGGGAAGTGCGAATTGATCGCCTCGTGCTGCCTTAACCTGCTCCATCCCCACAGTGCTGCCTTAACCTGCTCCACCGGAACCGCAGCATCCTCATCGACTCCTCGGACGAAGCCGAGGCCTACTCGACGCCACCAAAGAGGTTGTACACTCATCGTATCACACCTTCTCCTTAACTCGACCTCCCGGCACCGACGGTGCTCCATCCCGCACCCCCATGGAGTAGCTACCTTGAAGCCGGCGCCGCGGGCGACATCTCCACGGCGGCTCTCCCCAAGTGCGAGGCCCCTTCGGCGGCGGCGTCCATACCAGCCGGATCTGCTGCTGCTGCTCCGGCTCTCGCTCGCTCCCTCGCGCTGCTGCTGCTGCTCCGGCTCTCGCTCGATCGCTCGCTCGCCCAGCTGCTGCTGCTACTCTCCTCCTCGCTCGTGCTGCTGCTCTGCTCCAATTAAGCCACACTTCAGTCGACTGAATCGACTTTTGGGTCAGTCGATTTTCAGGGGTTGGGGGGCTCGCCGGAGTTAAGGAAGAACCACCCACAGCGGGGCCGGAGGCTCGCCGGAGAGGTACCCCACTATCTATCTTAGGGTTCAGGGTGGGGGGCGGGGGGGCCTAGAGGGCTGGCCGAGGCGGTGGTGGTGAGTTGTTTCGGGGCGGCGAGGCGGCGCTGGGGCCGACAGTTCGGCCGGTGGTGGCAGGCGGCTCAGGGGGGTGCAGGTTAAAGATGAACTGCAGGCCCTCCCTAAACTACATGTCAAGTGCCTCTCTACTACCATTGTGTTCAGTTTCGACAGTAGCATTCAGATTCCAAAGTAAATTTCAGTTTCGACGGTTAAGTTTAGAGTCAATAGTTTTTACCTCATCTGTTGTAGTCAGGTGGTTTTTGGTGATGTTAATTTTACATCCATTTTACATCATCTATTGGAGATGCTATTAGAATCCCACTTGAGATTGACGATGTCTATCTTGTGCTGCTTCAGCCTTGACGTATTACGGCTCACCAGAGCTGCTCCAACAACAGAACGATCCATAACAACATAGCAGTGCCCTGGACGCCGTCTACAGATTCCTCAGATCTTCCTCCACACCTCCGGCAGCCACCTCGCCTCAACTGCTTCAGCGACCAACCCAATGATGCTGAGGTCGACACGCTACGGCAAAGAGGTTGTACACTTGTTGCATCACTTATTACTATACATTCACGTCGATCCATTAGGGCTATTTTGGTTCAACAGAAAAACATAGAAATAGGGAATTTTCCAATGGCACTCTACTATTCAATTATACATGCATTTTGTTGAAACGAATGAAGCAAAATATCCACCTAGACCTACTTTTCAAAATCCTATGCATGAAAACAAGACCAAGTGCATTAGTGCCAGAATAACATTCTAACTATACACGCTTTCATATGGTTTCACTTTATTTTGTCCATGTTTCTTTTCATTCCTCTGCTCTTCCAATTCCTGTAAACCAAACACCCAAGTTGACAGAAATCCTGTGTTTACAAATGCTCTGTTTACCATGTGCATTTTCCTATCCCATTCCGGTGTTTTTCCTATCCCTGCGTTTTAAGAATCATGCAAGCCAAATGAGCCCTTACAGAATTACTTCAGTTACAGGTATGTGTCGAAGGGAACTTTGTGTGGTTTGTCCTGCTCCTGCCGCGACGTCGTCCACCTCACCGGAGCTGCTCCATCGACAGAAGCATCCACCAAACTGGACATCACGACTCCTGACTGTCTTTCGCCGCCTCAGATCTCCTTCCCTGCCGCCGGCACCCACCGCAACGGCATCACCATCATCGATTCATCAGATGAACCTGAGGAGTACACGGGTCCACAAGAGAGGTCGCACTCTTTTGTTTCTGCTTATGTTATGCATTGCTTAAACTTACCTGCTACTTTATCGTCCTGTTCAGCTCTTGGACTCCCAAGTGAGGTCCAAATTAATGTTAAAACTTGAGTTCTAAATTAGTTATGGGGCACATATCGAGGCAGCAATGAATAGTATGTCTGTCCAATATCTGGTTCACCTAGGGTATGCCTATGTTGTTCATCTTGGGTGGGAAACAAATAGTAAAGCAATCATCATCTGTCTTCTTATTAATTTAAAGCAATCATTAGCCTGCTATCATTAGTTTTGGATCCATCCACTGGTTGTTACCATCACTCTAAATTTTTGCATGCTCTCCTTACATAATCTCACCATATTTTTTCGTATGCATGTCAGATATTGTACACAGTCATGCTGAACATGTAGAGAAAAAGAGAAGAGTTTTGCGCGGCAATACAATGTCATGCGGACATTGCTCCTTGGTGGGTTCAATGGAAAAACCTCCCCACCCCTCTCCAGATTGTAATCCAGAGGAAGATATCTGTTCTGAGGCGGATTCAGACGCCGCTGATCACTCCTATTTACCCCCCAAGGTGTTTGCTCTACCTTGGCATGATGATGTTAGTCATATCATGCATATGTTGCCTTGCAGTGCCTACTTTTGACATCATATATGTCATTTGCTTAGTTTAGACATGTTCTGTAATGCCACCTGTTTAGTTTCTATATCATATATGGGAATTATGCAGTCTCATGTCTTTTAGCCAGCCATCATATATGTGAAATGTGCAATGCCATCCTGTTTAACCATGCATCATATATTTGAATGATATCTTGCCCATCCTTTTATTCATTACATTTCCATTTGTCGACAATGTTTGTACATTAAACTACTCTTCCTGTGAATCAGCCATTTGGGTGGGAGATGGAAAAATCTGGAGTGAAAACAAGGCCTTCGGAGCAGACAGTGCTACCTATCGAAGCAGATCTCTTGTTGGGTCCCGATAGCTCCTCAGAGATGGATTCAGAGACAGATGACAAGTCCTATTCCCCCACTGAGGTGTATGCTCTAACTTGGCATGGTTATATTGCCCATATCATGCATACGGTGTCTTGCATTTCATAGTTTAGACATCATATACAAAATATTCAACACCATGTTCTTAGTTCAGACATCATATCGAATGCCCTCTGTTTAGCATATAAATCACATATGTGAATTAAATGATGCGACCTTGATTACTTAGATAACATCTAGGTGAATTGTGTCATGCGATCCTGTTTAGTTATTCATCATATCTTTGAATTTTGTTATGCTATGCTATCCAGTTTAGAGAGACATCATATATGTCGGGACCCCGACTCGATGTCACATCGATCTAGCCGGTAACACTTCATATCACTTTGCGGCCTCACGCACGGTATTCCCACGGGTGTCGCCTTACCTTTGCCCGGGACCGTTTGCGCCTTTTGGCTCACGTATATGATAGTGTCGCTAGCATCCATATGATAAAGAGCCCGGGCTGACATGACTAGTCGTAAACCCAAAGTGGCACAGACTTACAGGGACAGGCATCCATGACCCAGCTTCGAACGTGTCGGTCATCAGCAAGTGGGTCCGGGCTGTAGCACTGGGCTAGCAGGACTCCGGTAAACCGGGCTGTAGCGGGCTAACAGGACTCCGGTACTCAAAGCGTGACATTTCCCCGAAGGGACAGACACAGGAACGAAGAAGGACACATGCCGGCTAGCCTAAGTGTTCCAGAGCAGTAGCAAGCTACCATGGCTCAGCGGTAACACTAGGAGACATTTCCCGGTAAGAGAGGCTACTAAAGATAAACAACTAGATAGTCAGATCCCACACATACCAAGCATTTCAATCATACACACAATATGCTCGATATGTGCAAATACAACGAAGCATCACAACATGACTCTATGACACAAGTACTTTATTTAAGGCTCAGGGAGCCATACATATCATACACACAGGTACGGGTCTCACGACCCAACATACAAGTCATACAGTCATACAAGCCAACAGCGGAAGTACTTTGTCTGGGTACAGACAACTAGTAAAATAAAAGAGGCTTGGAAGCCTAACTATACTACGTGGTCCATCACAAGCTCAGGGTCACCACCTGGGTCTTTAGCCTACTCGTTGATGTCAACGTCTACATAGAACCCTTCAGAAAGGGTTGCAGCGTCTTCTGTAAAAAAATGTAGATTATAGCAACATGAGTACAAAGGTACTCAGCAAGACTTACATCAGATCCTACATACATGCATAGTATCAAGAAGGGTCGGTGGAGTTATTGCAGCAAGCCAGCTTTGACTCTTGGCTAGACTATCCTACGATACTCCAACTTGAAATAGTTTTGCGCACACGAGTCCACTACTCACCACTTCAATACACTACCGAGGATCCACCTCCGTCTTCCTACGGAAGAGCCATCCTCGGCACTCACACTTATCTTGAGGCTTTTAGTAGTTTCCATTTACTTGTCTATGAACTGTATAGGCAACCAAGTAGTCCTTTACCGCGGACGCGGCTATTCGAATAGATCATGATAACCCTGCAGGGGTGTACTTCTTCATACACGCTCTCACCACTTATCGTCGTTTACACGACATGTACTCGGCAACCTTCAAGCGGAAGCCCAACGTGGGTGTCGGCCACGACCTACCTAATCACCTAAGCCTCCAGTCCAGGTTTATCGCCTATTCAGGTTCCATCCGCAGGGAGTCCAGCCGAGGTTTCCCATACGGCCCCGAACGATGTGAACAGGGTTCCCGAGATACCTAACGGGTATTCGGTACACCGTGCCACGTACCTACCGCATCACAGCCCACCCCTACGGTCAGCGCTGTCCACGGCCTCCAGTAGGCTACAAACACCAGAAACTACTTGCAACTCCTGGACGGAGAACTAGGGTGAATAAGAAGTCGAGAGGGTCCATTGGTTTCGGGCCCAATGCATGGTAGTAGCTGATTCTTAAATCACACATACAGATCTCAGTGCTTAAGGTCGGCTTCAATGAAACAACCCACCATGTACTCCTACATGGCCTCTCATCGATACCTTTACCAATTCGTGTTCACCACACCACTCTCATTACCGACATAATCATTTCACTCTAGCCCATCACCCAGATGAACCAGACCTGACACGACTCTAAGCATAGCAGGCTTAGCAAGGTAGGAACAACACATACATATGGCTCAATCAACTCCTACACATGCTAGTGGGTTTCATCTAGTTACTGTGGCAATGACAGGTCATGCAGAGGAAATGGGTTCAACTACCGTAACACACAGCAGTTTGAATCGCGTTGTCTTAATGCAGTAAAAGAGAGCAGGAGCGAGAACATGGGATTGTATCGATATGATCAGATGGTTGGTTGCTTGCCTGATGGTTCGTTGCACGGATACGGTTCTTCGTTAGGGTAATCACGGTACTCCTCGGGGACAGATCCTGTCGCAAAGGACATCGATACACAAACATCACCAAACAATATGCAACAATATGATGCATGCATGAAACATGGCAATATGAGTGTGTTGGGCTAATGCAACTAAAACCAGAAGGGTTTGAACAAATTTGAATCAAGGATTCAAATTTCAAATTCAAATATGGCCTTTTAAAGTGCCTTTTCTTGTTCTGATTAAAACATCAACTTAACTTGTTTGATCATGCATGGAAATGGTACAGATGGATAGATTGGATTTTTCTGATCATTTTTCATATATAATTTGTCCAATTTGGAGTTACAGAATAAAAGTTATGAATTTTTGAAGTTTAATTAATATTCTGGAATTTCCTGATTTAATTCAACGCTGTCAGGACCCCGACTCGATGTCACATCGATCTAGCCGGTAACACTTCATATCACTTTGCGGCCTCACGCACGGTATTCCCACGGGTGTCGCCTTACCTTTGCCCGGGACCGTTTGCGCCTTTTGGCTCACGTATATGATAGTGTCGCTAGCATCCATATGATAAAGAGCCCAGGCTGACATGACTAGTTGTAAACCCAAAGTGGCACAGACTTACAGGGACAGGCATCCATGACCCAGCTTCGAACGTGTCGGTCATCAGCAAGTGGGTCCGGGCTGTAGCACTGGGCTAGCAGGACTCCGGTAAACCGGGCTGTAGCGGGCTAACAGGACTCCGGTACTCAAAGCGTGACATTTCCCCGAAGGGACAGACACAGGAACGAAGAAGGACACATGCCGGCCAGCCTAAGTGTTCCAGAGCAGTAGCAAGCTACCATGGCTCAGCGGTAACACTAGGAGACATTTCCCGGTAAGAGAGGCTACTAAAGATAAACAACTAGATAGTCAGATCCCACACATACCAAGCATTTCAATCATACACACTATATGCTCGATATGTGCAAATACAACGAAGCATCACAACATGACTCTATGACACAAGTACTTTATTTAAGGCTCAGGGAGCCATACATATCATACACACAGGTACGGGTCTCACGACCCAACATACAAATCATACAGTCATACAAGCCAACAGCGGAAGTACTTTGTCTGGGTACAGACAACTAGTAAAATAAAAGAGGCTTGGAAGCCTAACTATACTACGTGGTCCATCACAAGCTCAGGGTCACCACCTGGGTCTTTAGCCTACTCGTTGATGTCAACGTCTACATAGAACCCATCAGAAGGGGTTGCAGCGTCTTCTGTAAAAATGTAGATTATAGCAACATGAGTACAAAGGTACTCAGCAAGACTTACATCAGATCCTACATACATGCATAGTATCAAGAAGGGTTGGTGGAGTTATTGCAGCAAGCCAGCTTTGACTCATGGCTAGACTATCCTACGATACTCCAACTTGAAATAGTTTTGCGCACACGAGTCCACTATTCACCACTTCAATACCCTACCGAGGATCCACCTCCGTCTTCCTACGGAAGAGCCATCCTCGGCACTCACACTTATCTTGAGGCTTTTAATAGTTTCCATTTACTTGTCTATGAACTGTATAGGCAACCAAGTAGTCCTTTACCGCGGACGCGGCTATTCGAATAGATCATGTTAACCCTGCAGGGGTGTACTTCTTCATACACGCTCTCACCACTTATCGTCGTTTACACGACATGTACTCGGCAACCTTCAAGCGGAAGCCCAACGTGGGTGTCGGCCACGACCTACCTAATCACCTAAGCCTCCAGTCCAGGTTTATCGCCTATTCAGGTTCCATCCGCAGGGAGTCCGGCCGAGGTTTCCCATACGGCCCCGAACGATGTGAACAGGGTTCCCGAGATACCTAACGGGTATTCGGTACACCCGGCCACGTACCTACCGCATCACAGCCCACCCCTACGGTCAGCGCTGTCCACGGCCTCCAGTAGGCTACAAACACCAGAAACTACTTGCAACTCCTGGACGGAGAACTAGGGTGAATAAGAAGTCGAGAGGGTCCATTGGTTTCGGGCCCAATGCATGGTAGTAGCTGATTCTTAAATCACACATACAGATCTCAGTGCTTAAGGTCGGCTTCAATGAAACAACCCACCATGTACTCCTATATGGCCTCTCATCGATACCTTTACCAAATCGTGTTCACCACACCACTCTTGTTACCGACACAATCATTTCACTCTAGCCCATCACCCAGATGAACCAGACCTGACACGACTCTAAGCATAGCAGGCATAGCAAGGTAGGAACAACACATACATATGGCTCAATCAACTCCTACACATGCTAGTGGGTTTCATCTAGTTACTGTGGCAATGACAGGTCATGCAGAGGAAATGGGTTCAACTACCGTAGCACACAGCAGTTTGAATCGCGTTGTCTTAATGCAGTAAAAGAGAGCAGGAGCGAGAACATGGGATTGTATCGATATGATCAAATGGTTGGTTGCTTGCCTGATGGTTCGTTGCAGGGATACGGTTCTTCGTTAGGGTAATCACGGTACTCCTCGGGGACAGACCCTGTCGCAAAGGACACCGATACACAAGCATCACCAAACAATGTGCAACAATATGATGCATGCATGAAACATGGCAATATGAGTGTGTTGGGCTAATGCAGCTAAAACCAGAAGGGTTTGAACAAATTTGAATCAAAGATTCAAATTCCAAATTCAAATATGGCCTTTTAAAGTGCCTTTTCTTGTTCTGATTAAAACATCAACTTAACTTGTTTTATCATGCATGAAAATGGTGCAGATGGATAGATTGGATTTTTCTGATCATTTTTCATATATAATTTGTCCAATTTGGAATTACAGAATAAAAGTTATGAATTTTTGAAGTTTAAATAATATTCTGGAATTTCCTGATTTAATTTAAATCCAGAAATTCAATTACTGCGTCAGCCTGACGTCACAGTGGCATCAGCAGGTCAACAGGGCTGGCTCGGGTCAAACCTGACGTGTGAGGTCCACACGTCAGTGACACAGGGGCTAATCCCGCGTTGACCCGGGCTGGTGAGCTTTGACTAGGCCCTGGGCCCACTTGTCAGCGTCAGTAGGTGGGGGGGTTAGTGACTAATTAACTAAGCCACGACAGCCCGCCGGAGTTCTGGCCGGCGGCGACCATTAGCGCGGCGGCGAGAGTGGTTTTGGTCGTTTCGGCCACCAAATGGACCGCGGAGGCCACCGGAGTGGAGCTGAGGACAACCCGCATCTCTTGGCGGAGCCCGTTGGGGTCGGGGTGGCCGGAGTCGACGGCGGTGAGCTCGGCTGCGGCCGCCGGGGTTCGGTCGTGCACGGGATCGGTGCTGGAGCTCGAAGTCGAGCAAAGCGAGGCGCTAGGAATGCTCTACGGGGTCTTGCGAACTGGTTGGACTCGCCGGGGCGACCAAATGGTCACCGGAGCTGCGTCGACGGCGAGCTCGGCGACGGCGGAGGTTCGGCCGTGGTGGGGAGGTGGCTACGGTGAGGGAACGAGGGGAAGGAGAGGGGGAAACGGTGGCGTAGCTCACCGCGGTTGCAGTGGGCGTCGAAGCGGGCTCGGGGACGCGCTGAAGACGGCGAATTCGACGGCGACGGTGGTCGGAGCCCGAAGAGGGGAACGGCGACGTGGCGGCGATGCAGGGCTTCCGGGGAGCTGTGGAGCGGTGGGGAGGAAGAGGGAGTCGAGGCGGAGCTCCTGAGCTAGTCGGGGAAGCGAGGGGTGGTCGGAGGCGACTGCTACGGCGAACGGTGGCGACGGTGGTGTTCGGCCGTGTGAGAGAGAGAGAGCGAGGGAGAGGAAGGAGAGAGCCGGGGAGAGTGAGAGAGAGCAGGGGGGATCGGGACGGGCTGCGGGCGTCGTCCACGCGGCCAGGAGGGCGTCGGCAAGCAGGAGGTGGCCGCGCGGCCGCGCGCGCGCGAGCACGCAGCAGCTTCGGGGCGAGGGGAGGAAGACGACGGGGAGCTACAGTGCTGGGCTGGGTCGGTTGCTGGCTGGGCCGGCCAGCTGGCTGGGCCGCACAGGTAAGTCTTCCCCTTTCTTTTCTGTTTTCTGATTTCTATTTAATATATCTGCAACTTTGTTGAATTAAATAAAATACCTAGGCAACTCCAAAAATCACCAAACTATTTCTGGCCCATAGTTGGATTATTTCCAACATGAAACATTTTAGTTTGGAGATATTTGAGCATTTAAATATTTTATATAATTTTAAATGCCCAAATTCAAATAGTTATGATTTAATTCAAAAACCCTAGGATGGCCTAGGAAAATGTGCACCACTTTTGGCAGAGGTTCTGAACCAAGGCAAAAATGATGGGCATTTTAGAAGGGCATTTCAGGTTCATTGAAATATTATTTTCGTAACCATAGTTGGTTTCAGAGGGGACTGGGGGTTCTGTCATCCCCATTTCAAGTTTCTGATGAATGAGTAAACATGATGCAACACTCTAATGCATGACTAGCTAGGGTGTGACAACTCACCCCCACTCAAAAGAATCTCGTCCCGAGATTTGGGTTCCTCCGGGAAGAAGGCGGGATACTCAAGTCGAAGACGATCCTCCCTTTCCCGAGTTGCTTCATCTTCAGAATGATGCGACCATTGAACTTTGAGAAACTTGATGTTATGACGTCGCGTGGTACGTTCGGCTTGATCGAGGATACGAATGGGGTACTCTCGATATGTAAGATTATCTTGGAGATCAAGCGTTTCGTGGTCCACTTCACGGATAGGATCCGAGAAGCAACGCCTGAGTTGAGAAACGTGGAAGACATCGTGAACTCTGGAGAGATGCGGAGGTAGTTCCAACTGGTAGGCAACTTCTCCTCGTTTGGCAAGAATGCGAAAAGGTCCAATGTAACGAGGAGCCAATTTGCCTTTGATACCGAAACGCTGGGTTCCCTTCAGAGGGGTGACCCGAAGATAAGCCTTCTCGTCAACCTCGAAAGTCATAGCCTTATGTTTTCGGTCATATTGACTCTTTTGATGGGATTGGGCTGTTTTCAACTTTTCACGAACGATACGAACTTGTTCTTCTGCTTCCTGAATCATATCCGGGCCAAAGAATTGTCTTTCCCCGGTCTCTGACCAGTTAAGGGGTGTTCGACATCGTCGTCCATAGAGAACTTCAAAAGGGGCCTTACCCAAGCTAGATTGATAGCTGTTGTTGTAAGCGAATTCGGCAAATGGCAGGCACTTCTCCCAGTCCATTCCGAACGAGATAACAGAGGCTCGAAGCATGTCTTCTAGAATTTGGTTGACGCGTTCCACTTGACCACTCGACTGAGGGTGGAAAGCGGTGCTAAAAGAAAGACGAGTTCCCATAGCATTTTGGAAACTTTCCCAAAATCGAGAGGTGAAAAGACTTCCTCGATCCGAATTGATTTCCAAAGGGACACCATGGAGGGACACTATCCGGGAGATGTATAAGTCTGCCAGTTGACTAGCGGTTATACTCTCACGAACAGGTAAGAAATGAGCTACTTTGGAGAGACGATCGACCACGACGAAAATAGCATTATTCCCTCTTTTGGTTCTGGGAAAGCCGGTAATGAAATCCATACCAATTTTATCCCATTTCCATTCAGGAATAGCTAAGGGTTGAAGGGTGCCAGCAGGCCGTTGATGCTCTGCTTTTACACGACGACAGACGTCGCAATTAGCAATATACTGAGCGATTTCTCTCTTCATCCTAGTCCACCAGAACCTCTGGCGTAGGTCCTGATACATCTTAGTACTACCGGGATGAATGGTGAGAGGAGATTCATGAGCTTCCTTAAGGATTAATCGCCTTAGGTTGCGCACCTTGGGAACCACTAGTCGATCCCCGAAGTATACGACTCCTTGATCATTAACGGAGAAACAATTCGCAATTCCTTTCTGAATGTTTCTCTTGATGCGGGAGATTCCCGGATCTACCTTCTGTGCTTTCATAATTTGATCCGTAAGGGTAGGTTTTGCCACCAAGGTAGAAAGAAAACCTTGAGGTACAATGTGAAGGTTAAGCTTCCGAAATTCCTCATGGAGAAGCGGTTGACTTTGTTGTAACATCAGGTTGTTACAATAAGATTTACGACTTAACGCATCAGCCATGACGTTGGCTTTCCCTGGGGTGTAGGTTATTCCTAAATCGAAGTCTGTAATCAATTCAACCCAACGTCTCTGCCTGAGATTCAAATCCGGTTGGGTGAAAATGTACTTCAGGCTTTGGTGATCAGTGAATATTTCGCAACGATTACCGAGGAGGTAATGTCGCCAGGTCTTAAGTGCATAGACTACGGCTGCAAGCTCTAGATCATGAGTAGGATAATTCTCCTCATGTGGGTGCAATTGCCGTGAAGCGTAAGCAATTACGTGTCGATCTTGCATGAGAATGCAACCTAGTCCTTGTCGTGAGGCGTCGCAGTAGATAACAAAGTCTTTGGAGAAGTCTGGCGGTACCAGTACAGGAGCAGAGGTCAGGCGTCTTTTCAGTTCCTGAAAGCTGTGCTCACATTGTGGAGTCCATTCGAACTTCTTATCTTTCTTGAGGAGTTCGGTTAGAGGTTTAGCAACTTTGGAGAAGTTCTCGACAAAGCGACGGCAATAGCTCGCTAAGCCTAGAAAACTCCGAACTTGCTTGACCGATTCGGGTGGAGTCCAATCAAGGACGGCTTGAACTCGCTCAGGTTAACAGCAATACCTTTACCAGATATTACATGACCCAGATAGGTCACTTCTGACAACCAGAATTCACATTTTGAAAATTTGGCATAAAGGCGATGCTCTCGAAGTTTCTTCAACACTAGCCTTAGATGTTCGGCATGTTCTTACTTGTTCTTGGAGTAGATGAGTATATCATCGAGATAAACTACGACGAATTTGTCCAAATATTCCATGAAGATTGAGTTCATTAACCGAGAAAAGGTGGCTGGAGCGTTGGTTAAACCGAAGGACATGACGGTGTACTCGTATTGGCCATAACGAGTAACAAAGGCCGTTTTAGGAATGTCCCCGTTTCTGATTTTGATTTGATGGTAGCCCAACCTCAAATCCATCTTGGAGAAGACTGAGGATCCAGCGAGCTGATCATACAGGTCGTTGATCCTGGGAAGCGTGTATTTGTTCTTGATTGTGACCAAATTGACAGGTCGGTAATCTACAACCATTCGGTCCGTACCATCCTTCTTCTTAACGAATAGGACGGGGCAAGCCCACGGAGATGAACTAGGGCGGATGAAACCCTTTTTCAAGGATTCATCGAGTTGTTTCTTAAGCTCGGCTAGTTCTAGGGGTGCCATCTTATAGGGTCTTCTAGCAATCGGAACGGTTCCGGGGATGAGGTCTATTACGAATTCAACATCCCTGTCAGGTGGAACACCTGGCAATTCCTCTGGAAAGACATCCGGAAAGTCACGGACTACCGGGACGTCCTCAAGGTCTGGCAAAGGGCTGGCGTTAAGAGAATATAATTGTCGCTTGGCTATTCGGGTCAAGACATTAACTATCTTCCCCGAAGGATGGGTGAGTTGAACAGTCCTAGAGAAGCAATCAATTTTGGCTTGATGAGCTGACATCCAGTCCATACCCAAAATGATATTAATATCCGAAGATTTAAGGGCTATCAAAGATGCAAGGAAAACAAGTCTGTCGACTTGGATCTCATTTCCATAACTTACCCTAGAGGTCTGCCATCTAGACCCAGGGGTAGAGATTTCCATAGCAGATGGCAAGGCACAGAATGCAACGTTATGCAAACGAGCATAACTTTCAGATATAAAAGAATGAGAGGCTCCTGTATCGAAAAGAACAGATGCCGGGTGGCAGTTAACAAGAAGCGTACCGAGAACGACGTTGGGGTCCTCTTGAGCTTCTTCGGCAGAGATACAGTTGACATGGCCACGTGAAGTGGTGACCGGTTTAGCATGAAACACCTTCCCTGTCGGCTTGCCACGGCCAACAGCTTTAGCAGATTGATTGGGGTTGGTCTGGGGACACTCACGCATATAGTGACCAGATTCCCCACACTTGAAACAAGTCACAGAACTGGTACGTGGAGGAGCATTATTGGTTGGACCCCCATAGGGCTTGGCCGGTGCAGACTATTGAACAGGGCGAGGCGCCTGGAAGGATGGCCTCGGTGTGAACCTGGGTGGCAGGGCGGTGTTGGGTACCCACACGCGGCGCTTCTGAGACCAGCACCGGATGAGGAACCCATGTCGCGTCCATGCTTGCGTGTTGCGTCATAGTCAGTCTGACCAGTTTCAGCACTGATGGCTTTGTTGACAAGTTTCGAAAAAGATGAGCACTCATGCAGACGGAGGTCGCGGCGAAGCTCAGGACTAAGGCCCTTACGGAACCTTGCTTGCTTCTTGGCGTCAGTAGACACTTCCTCAGTTGCATATCGGGCGAGATTACCAAACTCTCTGCTATAGGCATCCACAGAAAGTCGGCCTTGGGTGAAACTGCAAAATTCTTCACGTTTACGGTCCATGAGACCCTCCGGAATGTGATGTTCACGGAAAGCCTCGCTGAACTCAGCCCAAGTAGTGACATGGCCCGCTGGGCGCATAGCTCCATAATTCTCCCACCATAGACTGGCGGGGCCTTCAAGATGATATGCGGCAAAGGTGACCTTGTCAGCCTCCGCTACCAGCGAGGAACGCAGCTTGTGAGAGATACTGCGAAGCCAGTCATCAGCGTCGAGAGGCTCGACGGAGTGGTGGAACGTGGGTGGATGCAATTTGATAAAATCACTGAGTGACACCACGTTAGCCCTCTGATGGTGTGCTGTATTCTGTTCAATACGCTCCAACAAATGGTTTGTCTCCCGCTTGTTTCTCTCAGCTTCCATCATCACCTCGGCTAGTGAAGGAGGATGAGGCAGATTTTCATTCCTGGCTTCACTGCCTTCGGCCTGCTCTTGGGAAGCAGGGTTGGCGCGCGTGTTGACCATCCTAGGTAAACAAGACAATGATTTAGTCAGAATGATAAAATTCCGACATAGGATACATAAGGTAAGGAATAACTCGGAATGCAAGATGATCATCCGTATGACATGGTAGATACAGAAACTGCTTCTTTATTCCATCGTCATACACACCATACAAGGTTTAGTACAAGACCAAACAAAGTACTATTACGGTGAGAAAAGGATTACATCTCATCGGAGGCATTCCAAGCTCCTATACATTATTTTTCTACATCTCCGGAAGGAGTACAAACTAGGTCATATCCCACGAGTCACGCGGAATGATAGACGACACAGCTAGTGCGAACTAGGGATACTATCACTAACTCAGACTGATCCGTAGTAGTCCTCATAGAAGTCACCTCCATAGCCTGGAAGCTCAACATGTTCATCCGGAAACAGACGATCTCGCGGAGCTTGTGGACCATAGGGGCTAGGATGAGGCCTTGGACCAACAAACGGTGGCCTGCGGGGACCGCGAGGTGGGGTGATGCCTCCTACATCACGCCAAACCATCACGTCTGGCAGAGCAGATCTCACAGGATAGAGATCGCGCATATCTGAATATCCAGCTTGCACCGCCGGTGCGAACCGAGTCAAAGTGGCCCAGTGGTCAGCACGGGTATTGAAGAGCTCTAACCTTAAGGCCCGATTTTCACGGTCCTTATCCTCGAGCATCTCAGCAGTGGTGCGAGTCCGTGAATCCTCCTGAGTGGAATCAGCATAGATAGCCTGGAGATACCCTTGTGCTCCCGGAAGTGATCCTGGCATATACCGGAAATCAGAGTCCCGAAATAACCCAGATCTGACTCGCATAATGGTCATCATGGAGTAGGCGGCATCCTGCACAGCCATCTCAATAGTAACTCCGAGTCCATAGGAGCAGTGAAGAGGCTCAGTGGATCCAGGATAAGATGGAAATATCCTGACAGTGCAGAGATACTGGCTTTGATTGAAGTCCCGGAATTGCTCTTCGACCGTGTACTCGGGATACCAGCGATATCCAGCCTCAGTCATTACCCTGACCAACTTAACAGTATGGCCGGGTACATCTAGGCATCGAGTCAGGCGAACCACTTGATTGAGGTCGCGAGTGGCCATCTGAAAGCACAGTTATAATGCAAAGGCATTAGAATTTCTAGCAAAATTTCGGCAGCATAACAGCTGTAAATGCTCAAAAAGGATTTTGAGACATTTGACAAAGGATTTCGTACACACTCAACATCATCATATCAAAGTTCTGAAACCATGTTGGCAACATAATGTGGTAGTAGAACTGAACTAGGCTTGTATCCATCAAACTTATAAGGTACTACTGATTAGTAACTCGTGATCCTGATAGAGAGAGCAGATCCTAATTCCTTAACCCCCGGTGGAAGAATGGACTGACTCAGATCAGAATGTCATAAGATAGAGGAGTAAAAAGAGCCTTACGTTCCATCCCACAAACAATTCCCCTACATATAACTAAAGAATTTCTAGACTCAACATCGACCAGTTTGGCTTGGAGAACCTACAGGCAGTCCGGCTCTGATGCCAACGCTGTCAGGACCCCGACTCGATGTCACATCGATCTAGCCGGTAACACTTCATATCACTTTGCGGCCTCACGCACGGTATTCCCACGGGTGTCGCCTTACCTTTGCCCGGGACCGTTTGCGCCTTTTGGCTCACGTATATGATAGTGTCGCTAGCATCCATATGATAAAGAGCCCGGGCTGACATGACTAGTCGTAAACCCAAAGTGGCACAGACTTACAGGGACAGGCATCCATGACCCAGCTTCGAACGTGTCGGTCATCAGCAAGTGGGTCCGGGCTGTAGCACTGGGCTAGCAGGACTCCGGTAAACCGGGCTGTAGCGGGCTAACAGGACTCCGGTACTCAAAGCGTGACATTTCCCCGAAGGGACAGACACAGGAACGAAGAAGGACACATGCCGGCCAGCCTAAGTGTTCCAGAGCAGTAGCAAGCTACCATGGCTCAGCGGTAACACTAGGAGACATTTCCCGGTAAGAGAGGCTACTAAAGATAAACAACTAGATAGTCAGATCCCACACATACCAAGCATTTCAATCATACACACAATATGCTCGATATGTGCAAATACAACGAAGCATCACAACATGACTCTATGACACAAGTACTTTATTTAAGGCTCAGGGAGCCATACATATCATACACACAGGTACGGGTCTCACGACCCAACATACAAGTCATACAGTCATACAAGCCAACAGCGGAAGTACTTTGTCTGGGTACAGACAACTAGTAAAATAAAAGAGGCTTGGAAGCCTAACTATACTACGTGGTCCATCACAAGCTCAGGGTCACCACCTGGGTCTTTAGCCTACTCGTTGATGTCAACGTCTACATAGAACCCATCAGAAGGGGTTGCAGCGTCTTCTGTAAAAAATGTAGATTATAGCAACATGAGTACAAAGGTACTCAGCAAGACTTACATCAGATCCTACATACATGCATAGTATCAAGAAGGGTCGGTGGAGTTATTGCAGCAAGCCAGCTTTGACTCTTGGCTAGACTATCCTACGATACTCCAACTTGAAATAGTTTTGCGCACACGAGTCCACTACTCACCACTTCAATACACTACCGAGGATCCACCTCCGTCTTCCTACGGAAGAGCCATCCTCGGCACTCACACTTATCTTGAGGCTTTTAGTAGTTTCCATTTACTTGTCTATGAACTGTATAGGCAACCAAGTAGTCCTTTACCGCGGACGCGGCTATTCGAATAGATCATGTTAACCCTGCAGGGGTGTACTTCTTCATACACGCTCTCACCACTTATCGTCGTTTACACGACATGTACTCGGCAACCTTCAAGCGGAAGCCCAACGTGGGTGTCGGCCACGACCTACCTAATCACCTAAGCCTCCAGTCCAGGTTTATCGCCTATTCAGGTTCCATCCGCAGGGAGTCCGGCCGAGGTTTCCCATACGGCCCCGAACGATGTGAACAGGGTTCCCGAGATACCTAACGGGTATTCGGTACACCCGGCCACGTACCTACCGCATCACAGCCCACCCCTACGGTCAGCGCTGTCCACGGCCTCCAGTAGGCTACAAACACCAGAAACTACTTGCAACTCCTGGACGGAGAACTAGGGTGAATAAGAAGTCGAGAGGGTCCATTGGTTTCGGGCCCAATGCATGGTAGTAGCTGATTCTTAAATCACACATACAGATCTCAGTGCTTAAGGTCGGCTTCAATGAAACAACCCACCATGTACTCCTACATGGCCTCTCATCGATACCTTTACCAAATCGTGTTCACCACACCACTCTTGTTACCGACACAATCATTTCACTCTAGCCCATCACCCAGATGAACCAGACCTGACACGACTCTAAGCATAGCAGGCATAGCAAGGTAGGAACAACACATACATATGGCTCAATCAACTCCTACACATGCTAGTGGGTTTCATCTAGTTACTGTGGCAATGACAGGTCATGCAGAGGAAATGGGTTCAACTACCGTAGCACACAGCAGTTTGAATCGCGTTGTCTTAATGCAGTAAAAGAGAGCAGGAGCGAGAACATGGGATTGTATCGATATGATCAAATGGTTGGTTGCTTGCCTGATGGTTCGTTGCAGGGATACGGTTCTTCGTTAGGGTAATCACGGTACTCCTCGGGGACAGACCCTGTCGCAAAGGACACCGATACACAAGCATCACCAAACAATGTGCAACAATATGATGCATGCATGAAACATGGCAATATGAGTGTGTTGGGCTAATGCAGCTAAAACCAGAAGGGTTTGAACAAATTTGAATCAAAGATTCAAATTCCAAATTCAAATATGGCCTTTTAAAGTGCCTTTTCTTGTTCTGATTAAAACATCAACTTAACTTGTTTGATCATGCATGAAAATGGTACAGATGGATAGATTGGATTTTTCTGATCATTTTTCATATATAATTTGTCCAATTTTGAATTACAGAATAAAAGTTATGAATTTTTGAAGTTTAAATAATATTCTGGAATTTCCTGATTTAATTTAAATCCAGAAATTCAATTACTGCGTCAGCCTGACGTCACAGTGGCATCAGCAGGTCAACAGGGCTGGCTCGGGTCAAACCTGACGTGTGGGGTCCACACGTCAGTGACACATGGGCTAATCCCGCGTTGACCCGGGCTGGTTAGCTTTGACTAGGCCCTGGGCCCACTTGTCAGCGTCAGTAGGTGGGGGGGTTAGTGACTAATTAACTAAGCCACGACAGCCCGCCGGAGTTCTGGCCGGCGGCGACCATTAGCGCGGCGGCGAGAGTGGTTTTGGTCGTTTCGGCCACCAAATGGACCGCGGAGGCCACCGGAGTGGAGCTGAGGACAACCCGCATCTCTTGGCGGAGCCCGTTGGGGTCGGGGTGGCCGGAGTCGACGGCGGTGAGCTCGGCTGCGGCCGCCGGGGTTCGGTCGTGCACGGGATCGGTGCTGGAGCTCGAAGTCGAGCAAAGCGAGGCGCTAGGAATGCTCTACGGGGTCTTGCGAACTGGTTGGACTCGCCGGGGTGACCAAATGGTCACCGGAGCTGCGTCGACGGCGAGCTCGGCGACGGCGGAGGTTCGGCCGTGGTGGGGAGGTGGCTACGGTGAGGGAACGAGGGGAAGGAGAGGGGGAAACGGTGGCGTAGCTCACCGCGGTTGCAGTGGGCGTCGAAGCGGGCTCGGGGACGCGCTGAAGACGGCGAATTCGACGGCGACGGTGGTCGGAGCCCGAAGAGGGGAACGGTGACGTGGTGGCGATGCAGGGCTTCCGGGGAGCTGTGGAGCGGTGGGGAGGAAGAGGGAGTCGAGGCGGAGCTCCTGAGCTAGTCGGGGAAGCGAGGGGTGGTCGGAGGCGACTGCTACGGCGAACGGTGGCGACGGTGGTGTTCGGCCGTGTGAGAGAGAGAGCAAGGGAGAGGAAGGAGAGAGCCGGGGAGAGTGAGAGAGAGCATGGGGGATCGGGACGGGCTGCGGGCGTCGTCCACGCGGCCAGGAGGGCGTCGGCAAGTAGGAGGTGGCCGCGCGGCCGCCCGCGCGCGAGCACGCAGCAGCTTCGGGGCGAGGGGAGGAAGACGACGGGGAGCTACAGTGCTGGGCTGGGTCGGTTGCTGGCTGGGCCGGCCAGCTGGCTGGGCCGCACAGGTAAGTCTTCCCCTTTCTTTTCTGTTTTCTGATTTCTATTTAATATATCTGCAACTTTGTTGAATTAAATAAAATACCTAGGCAACTCCAAAAATCACCAAACTATTTCTGGCCCATAGTTGGATTATTTCCAACATGAAACATTTTAGTTTGGAGATATTTGAGCATTTAAATATTTTATATAATTTTAAATGCCCAAATTCAAATAGTTATGATTTAATTCAAAAACCCTAGGATGGCCTAGGAAAATGTGCACCACTTTTGGCAGAGGTTCTGAACCAAGGCAAAAATGATGGGCATTTTAGAAGGGCATTTCAGGTTCATTGAAATATTATTTTAGTAACCCTAGTTGGTTTCAGAGGGGACTGGGGGTTCTGTCATCCCCATTTCAAGTTTCTGATGAATGAGTAAACATGATGCAACACTCTAATGCATGACTAGCTAGGGTGTGACAATATATGTGAAATTATGTCATGTTATCTGTTTTAGTTAAACAATATACATGTCAACTATTTCATGCCCTCTTTTTTCCACACTATCTATTGCATCTGTCTCTCATACAATGTCTGTATATTCAACTATGTTTCCTGTTTATCGGCCATTTGAATTGGAGCGGGTGATGCCAGTATCTAGAGGAATAAAAACACGGTCTTCAAATAAAACAGTGCTACCTCTTGGTGGAGATAGCACCCCGGTTGTACATGCACAAGAACAAGCCCTACCACACATAACCCAAACTCTCGCAGATTGTACCCCTACTGCGATGGACAGAGAACCATCTTGACCCAATCTAACCCCAACCCCAGCCGATAGTAACCCAGTTCCTGTTGACATAGCACCATCTCCACCACAGAGCTCCCAAACAAGAGAAGTTAGTAAGGGATCTCCAGTGCCCAAAGGGCAGTACTATCACGGCGAACCCCAATTCCACCAGTTAGTACGCCTATTCCTGTGGAGGAAGCACAACCAGCCAGTTGTAGTTTAGCATCTATCGCATTTTATGTTGTTAAATTGTATCTGTGTATCTTCCCATTATACTGAAGATGACGGAAAATGCCAGTTGCAGGTGTTTGTCCAGAAGTTATGTGTAAGTGATGTTCTTCATGGCAATTACTTTGCTTCGTCCCATAGATCCTACCTCCATGATGGTTATAATACAACAAATTTTCCCATTTTTCTCTATAGAGAAGGACTGCTTTGGAAACTCAGGATGAGGTAACATGTGCTAATACCTCTGCTATCTTCAAGAATGCTTGGTGGCAATATCGGAATTACCTGAAGAAAACGTACTTCACCGGCAAAGAAACTCATCAAATTCCCTGATGTTCTCCTGAGACACATTTACTGGACGATGACTGGGAATGCCTTGTGCTGTACTAGTCCCGAACCAAGAATGTGGTAAGGTCTATGAGCTCATTTTCTATTTTTAAGTGTTATACTCTTGCACCTTATTGTACTCTGTTCATGTAGAACAAGTGTCTAAACTTGAAGAACAACTGTTCTAATATAAGATTCCATTGCTATCATAGTTCAAAAAAGCGCTAGGCGTTAATTGTGCGTTTTGCCACCATCTTGCGCTTTACTGACCAAAGCGCATGCTTATGCGCAGTTATGCACAGATTAAGCGTAGTTATCCGCAATGCGTTTTACCAACACCTAGAGCCTAGGCGCGCTTAAGCGCTCGCTTAGGCGCGCCTTTTTTAACTATGATTGCTTTGCACTTGTATCACTGTATTTAATGATACAAACTTTTTTTAAAATTGAAGGATCCAATCAAAACTCCAATGGCACAGCATGTATGTTCACGCATGTTTCTTTAACAGGCTTGCTCTTATGAATAGCTCTTTTGATTTCAATTTCAATTATGTATACAGTTGACTTTCATATCATGCACATTACTAGCATCACAACAGAGCCAATAGTGTTGTTGTACATGTAGACTCGTGGTACCCATCTGAAATATTGTTGTGCCGTGTAGTTTCCCATGCTTTGTATTCTTTCAGTGTTGCTTTGTCTTGAACTGATATTCTGGGCCGTTAATAGGCCGCTTTGTATTCTTTGATGCTTTTATTATGTACTAGTACTTGGCAATAGAAGACTTGGTAGTTTAATCCTGTCCACCTTACTAATGAACTGGTTCACCGAAATGAGTTCATATACTAGTACATGCTAAACTTGTTATGTGTCTACTTGTTTCTTCTTTTAGAATGCTGACAGAATATTGGGGAAGAGTGCCTTATTAAGCAATGGTAAAGGAAGTTATACAGATAAGGTTCAGGATAGTGACACATCCTTGTTGGTCTCCAACAAAGTTGATAAAACAGCTAAGGAAGACTATCTTGAAGACAGTGAGACAACCCCAAAGTCCTGACTTGGTTTAGTGTTCGAGTTACTGGCCACTACCGCTTGCACAAGCTATTCAAACTCACTGTCTGAATCAGTTCGGTTTCTTGATTCTCAACTACAAGATGAAAGACATCGATCAGCTGTGCTGCGACAAGAAGCGGAAGGACTGCGGAAGTCCCTGGAGCATCCAGATGCATACTTTCTGGTGCAACAGCAAGCGTTGTAGGATTTTAGCGCCAAATAGGACAAAGCTAATCAGCTTGCTAAGCTTATTGCGAGCATGGTGGATACCCAGGATAACATTTCTTGACCTCTTCTGAAGTTGTTTCAGTTATGCTCTTGTTTTGCTGCCGCGTTTATTTGCACTGCTGGCCAATTTTGACGGCCAGTGTATGTAATATGCTGCTTTGTTCCCTATATTTGCACTGATGGCGAACTTTGATGCCCAGTGGATGTAATTTGCGTAATAGCGGTAATAGGGTAGCCTTAATTACTTGTTTATTTATTTCCTTATCGTCTTGTTTAGTTGTTTTCTTGTAGTCACTGCAGTTCTTTTTCTGTGTTTTTCTAGTGGCCACAATAGCCTATTTTTGGTAACTAGGCCAAAATAATCATGGCAACACACGGACTTTTGTAACCATGGGCCTCCTGCAGGCCGTATGATCCATGGGCCTTCGTCCGGCCGTAGGATCCATTGGTCTTCTATACGGGCCGTAGGATCCATCGGCCTTCTATACGAGCCTTAGGGTCCATGGCCCTTCTACGGGCCATAGGGTCCATGGGCCTTCTACGAGCCGTAGGGTCCATGGGCCTTCTACGGGCCGTACGATCCATGGGCCTTCTACGGGCCGTACTATCCATGGGCCTCATACGGGCCGTTGGATCCATGGGCCTTCTACGGGGCGTATCATTATTTTGCCAATCATGGGTCATACTATTTGTGGACCATAACGGGCCGTTAATAAGCCGTATTTGATAACTCTATGAAAACAGCCCAACGAGTTTTTTTTTGACATGAAAACGGCCCAACGTATTAACGGTCTGCAAACGGGCCGACTGTAACAATGGGCTGAATTTGGGCCACAAGCAGAAAATGACAGTAACGGGCAGTATGTAACCGAATGCTGCAAATGAGCCCAAGAATCAATGGGCCATGAGAAGGCCGAAAGATAACTTGGGCTGGAAACGGCCCAATGGAATAATGGGCCGTTAATGGGTACAAAGTGATACACTATTCATTACGGGCCGGTTTTACCACGGGCCGTTAATGGGCCAAGAGTTACAAACGGCCTCATATGGGCCGAAAGAAGTCATGGGCCACACATGGGTCGGAAGTTAAAATAGGCCGGAATCATATTGGAAGGCCCAGATGACGCTACTGGGTCTAATTCGGAGAGGGCGTAACGGGCCCTAAGTTAGCGGGTTGTAAATGGGCTATATGCGAACAGGCTTTCCGTGGGCCGGCCCGCCACCTTTTCACCAAGTCAAAAGGGCCGGCCTTTTCATAGGAATGGGCCTCCGTTTGGGCCGTGCCACGTGTCGCCGTATCATACGCGCCTTCGGTCCAATGAGCAAATGACATCTTTCCCAACGGTGAGCTCACACATGTTTCCTCCAGCCAATGATGATTTTACACGTGGAAAATCCCCATTGGTCGGGGCTGTTAACGGGTTATCGGATCCAAAACCCGACCCGATACCTTAACGATGTTCCGTTATGGTGGATGCGACGTGTCGGTCACCCTTGACGAAAGCACTTCTGTCATAAAATCGTCATGGATGTACATGCATGACAAAAAACGCGACCTACTGTGACAAACACGTATCATCAGGGAAGTGTATTTTTTTTGTAGTGTATGGTGGCTGTTTTGAGTAAAGGTATATTGTGGGTGTATGATACCGGCGAAAGTTGCACGGCACAAGAGAGGCTATCAATGGTGGAAGGGTGAGAGTGCGTATAATCCATGGACTCAACATTAGTCATGAAGAACTCACATACTTATTACAAAAATCTACAAGTTATCAAAACAAAGTACTACACGCATGCTCCTAGGGGAAGGGTTGGTAGGAGTTAATCATCGTGCAATCCCGACCTCCACTCATAAGGAAGACAATCAATAAATAAATCATGCTCCAACTTCATCACACAACGGTTCACCATATGTGCATGATACGGAAATCAGAAACTTTTAACACAAGTATTCCTCAAATTAAAAACTACTCAACTACCATGACCCTAATATTACCATCCTCATATCTCAAAACAATCATCAAGTATCAAACTTCTCATAGTATTCAATGCACTTTATATGATAGTTTTTATTATACCTATCCTGGATGCTCATCATGTTAGGACTAAAATTTTAACCAAAGCAATTACCATGTTGTTCGAAAGGACCCTCAAAATAATATAAGTGAAGCATGACAGATCAATAATTTCTATAAAATAAAACCACCGCCGTGCTCTAAAAAGATATAAGTGAAGTACTAGAGCAAAATTATCTAGCTCAAAAGATATAAGTGAAGCACAGAGAGTATTCTAATAAATTCTGATTCATGTGTGTCTCTCCCAAAAGGTGTGTACAGCAAGGATGATTGTGGTAAACTAGAATTCAAAGACTCACATCATACAACACGCTCCAAGCAAAACACATATCACGTGGTGAATAAAAATATAGCATCAAGTAAAGTTACCGATGGACGAAGACGAAAGAGGGGATGCCTTCAAGGGCATCCCAAAGCTTAGGCTTTTAGTTGTCCTTAAATTTTACCTTGGGGTGCCTTGGGCATCCCCAAACTTAGGCTCTTGCCACTCCTTATTCCATAATCCATCAAATCTTTACTAAAAAACATGAAAACTTCACAGCACAAAACTCAACAGAAAATCTCATGAGCTCTGTTAGCGAAATAAAAAAAATGCCACTTTAAGGTACTGTAAAGAACTCATTATTTATTTATATTGGTGTTAAACCTACTTTATTCCAACTTCTCTATGGTTCATACCCCCTGATACTAGCCATAGATTCATCAAAATAAGGAAACAACACACGAAAAACAGAATCTGTCAAAAACAGAACAGTCTGTAGAAATGTGTAACTTTCGAAAACTTATGGAAAACCAAACATTCTACCAAAACTTACGGAATTTTTTTATTAATCTTCTGCAAAAATAATCAACTGAAAATCACATTTCCGTGATTTATGAAAATTATTCCAGTGCGCGCAAAAGTTTCTGTTTTTCAGCGAGATCAAATTAACTATCACCCAAGAAGATCCTATAGGTTTTACTTGGAACAAACACTAATTAAAACATAAACCACATCTAACTAGAGGCTAGATGAATTATTTATTACTAAACAGTAACCAAAATCAAAGAACAAAAATAAAATTGGGTTGCCTCCCAACAAGCGCTATCATTTAACACCCTTAGGTAGGCATAAAAGCGAGAATAGATCTAAGTATTGCCATCTTTGGTATTCAATTCATAGGTGGCTCTCATTATAGATTCATAAGGTAATTTGATTTTCTTCCTAGGAAAGTGTTCCATGCCTTTCCTTAATGGAAATTGGAATCTAATATTTCCTTCTTTCATATCAATAATTGCACCAATCATTTTAGGAAAGGTCTACCAAGAATAATAGAACATGAAGGATTGCAATATATATCAAGAACAATAAAATCTACGGGCACATTATTCCTATTTGCAACAATAAGAACATCATTAATCCTTCCCATAGGTTTCTTAATGGTGGAATCCGCAAGGTGCAAGTTTAAAGAGCAATCATCAAATTCACGGAAACCTAACACATCACACAAAGTCTTTGGAATCATGGAAACACTAGCAGCCAAATCACACAAAGCAAAGCATTCATGATCTTTAATTATAATTTTAATAGAAAGTTCCCACTCATCATACAGTTTTCTAGGAATAGAAACTTCTAATTCAAGATTTTCTTCATAAGATTGCGTTAAAGCATCAACGATATGTTTAGTAAAAGCTTTATTTTGACTATAAGCATGAGGAGAATTTAACACGGATTGCAACAAGGAAATACAATCTATTAAAGCACAATTATCATGATTAAATTCCTTGATATCCAAAATAGTGGGTTCATTTCTATGTAAAGTTTTGACCTCTTCAATCCCACTTTTACCAATTTGCATCAACATCTAAAAACTCTGAATCATTGGGACGCCTCTTAACTAAAGTTGACTCATCTTTAGTCCTACCATTATCAAGATTTGTTGGGGAACCTAGTAATAATTCAAAATTTTCCTACGTGTCACCAAGATCAATCTAGGAGATGCTAGCAACGAGAGAGAGAGGGAGTGCATCTTCATACCCTTGAAGATCGCTAAGCGGAAGCATTACAAGAACGTGGTTGATGGAGTCGTACTCGCGGCGATTCAACTCGCGGAAGATCCGATCTAGCGCCGAACGAACGGCGCGTCCGTGTTCAACACACGTACAGCCCAGGGACGTCTCCTCCTTCCTAATACAGCAAGGGGAGATGACAAGTTGAGGGAGAGCTTCGGCAACACGACGGCGTGGTGGTGGAGCTTGCTTGTTTTCCTGCAGGGCTTTGCCAAGCTCTACGGAGGAGGAGGAGGTGTTGGAGGATGGAGGGGCTACGCCAGGTGAAGGGGTGTGGCTGCCTCTCTCTACCTCACTATATACTCACTATATATAGGGGGAAGGGGGAGGAGGAGGCTCCCAAGGGTTTCCCTAGGGGAGGGGTGGCGGCCACAGGGGAAACCCTAGATGGGTTTGGGCGCCCCCACCCCTAGGAAACTTGCCCCCCAAGTCGGGAGTGGTGGCTGCCCTAGGGGAGGCGCCCCCACGTCTCCAAGTTACATGATATGGGGGGGGGAGAGGCGCTCAGCCCCTTAGTGGGCTGATGTGCCCCCTCCCCTTGGCCCATAAGGCCCCCCAACGCTTGTTGGGGCCTCTGAAACCCCTTTCGGACACGCTAGTCGTCACACGGTACCCTTGGAACTATTCCGGACTCCAATACCCTTCGTCCAATATATCGATCTTCACCTCCGGACCATTCCGGAGTTCCTCGTCACGTCCGGGAGCTCACCCGGGATTCCAAACAACCTTCGGTAACCACATACTATTTCCATAACAACTCTAGCGTCACCGAAACTTAAGTGTGTAGACCCTACGGGTTCGGGAACCATGCAGACATGACCGAGACACCTCTCCGGCCAATAAAAATAGCAGGATCTAGATGCCCATATTGGCTCCCACATGTTCCACGATTATCTCATCGGATGAACCACAATGTCGGGGGCTCAATCAATCCCATATTCAATTCCCTTTGTCTATCGGTATGTTACTTGCCCGAGATTCGATCGTGGGTATCCTTATACCCTTTTCAATCTCGTTACCGGCAAGTCTCTTTACTCGTTCTGTAATGCATGATCCCATGACTAACTCCTTAGTCACACTGATCTCATTATGATGATGCATTACCGAGTGGGCCCAAAGATACCTCTCCGTCATTCGGAGTGAAAAATCCCAGTCTCTATTCATGCCAACCCAATAGACACTTTCGGAGATACCTGTAGTGCACCTTTATAGCCACCTAGTTACGTTCTGACGTTTGGTACACCCAAAGCATTCCTACGGTGTCCGGGAGTTGCACACTCTCATGGTCTAAAGAAATGATACTTGACATTAGAAAAGCTCTTAGCAAACGAACTACACGATCTTGTGCTATGCTTAGGATTGGGTCTTGTCCATCACATCATTCTCCTAATGATGTGATCCCGTTATCAATGACATCCAATGTCCATGGTCAGGAAACCATAACCATCTATTGATCAATGAGATAGTCATCTAGAGGCTCACTAGGGACAAGTTGTGGTCTATCTATTCACACATGTATTACGGTTTCTAGTTAATATAATTATAGCATGAACGATAGACAATTATCATGAACAAGGAAATATAATAATAACCATTTTATTATTGCCTCTAGGGCATATTTCCAACAGTCTCCCACTTGCACTAGAGTCAATAATCTAGTTCACATCACTATGTGATTGTAATGAATCCAACACCCATGGGGTTTGATCATATCTCGCTTGTGAGAGAGGTCACTGGTAAACGGGTCTGAACCTTTCAGATCCGTGTGTGCTTTACAAATGTCCATGTTATCTTGTAGATGCAGCTACCACGTGCTATTTGGAACTATTCCAAATAACTGTTCTACTATATGAATCTGGTTTACTACTCACAGTCATTCAGATTAGTGTCAAAGTTTGCATCGACGTAACCCTTTACGACGAACTCTTTTACCACCTCCATAATGGAGAAAAGTCCTTAGTCCACTAGTTACTAAGGACAAATTTGACCGCTGTCCTGTGATCCATTCCTGGATCACTCTTGTACCCCTTGACTGACTCATGACAAGGCACACTTTAGGGGCGGTACACAACATAGCATACTGTAGCGCCTACGTCTAAAGCATGGGGGACGACCTTCATCCTTTCTCTCTCTTCTGCCGTGGTCAGGTCTTGATTCTTACTCAATACTCACACCTTATAACACAGCCAAGAACACCTTCTTTGCCGATCTATTTTGAACTCCTTCAAAATCTTGTCATGGTATGTATTCATTTGAAAGTACTATTAAGCGTTTTTGATCTATCCTTATAGATCTTGATGCTCAATGTTCGAGTAGCTTAATTCAGGTTTTTATTGAAAAACACCTTTCAAACAACCCTATATGCTTTCCAGAAATTCTACATCATTTTCGATCAACAATATGTCAACAACATATATTCATCAAGAATTGTATAGTGCTCCCACTCACTTCTTTGGAAATACAAGTTTCTCATAAACTTTGTATAAACCTAAAATCTTTGATCATCTCATCAAAGCGTATATTCCAACTCCAAGATGCTTACTCCAGTCCTTAGAAGGATCGCTGGAGCTTTGCATACTTGTTAGCATCTTTTAGGATTGACAAAACCTTCTGGTTGTATGATATACAACCTTTCCTCAAGAAAATCGTCGAGGAAACAATGTTTTGACTTCCTATCTAAAATATTTCATAAATAATGCAGTGACTGCTAATACAATTCCAACAGACTCTTAGCATCGCTACGAGTGAGAAAGTCTCATCATAGTCAACTCCTTGAACTTGTCGGAAAACATCTTAGCGACAAGTCGAGCTTTCTTAGTGGTGACACTAACCATCATTGTCCGTCTTCCTTTTAAAATCCATTTGTACCCAACATCCTTACGACCATCAAGTAGTTCTTCCAAAGTCTACACTTTGTTTTGACACATGGATCCCCTCTCGAATTTTATCGCCTCGAGCCATTCGTCGGAATCCGGGCCCACCATCGCTTCTCCATAGCTTGTAGGTTCATTGTTCTCTAGCAACATGACCTCCAAGACAGGATTACGTACCACTCTGCAGTAGACGCATCCTTGTCGACCTACGAGGTTTGGTAGTGACTTGATCCGAAGTTTCATGATCACTATCATAAGCTTCCACTTCAATTCATGTAGGCGCCACAGGAACAACTTCCTGTGCCCTACTACACACTAGTTGAAGTGACGGTTCAATAACCTCATCAAGACTCCACCATCCTCCCACTCAATTCTTTCGAGAGAAACTTTTCCTCGAGAAAGGACCCGTTTCTAGAAACAATCGCTTTTGCTTCCGAATCTGAAATAGGAGGTATACCCAACTATTTTGGGTGTCCTATGAAGATGCATTTGTCCGCTTTGGGTTCGAGCTTATTAGGCTAAAACTTTTCCACATAAGCGATGCAGCCCCAAACTTTTAATAAATGACAGCTTAGGTTTCTCTAAACCATAGTTAATACGGTGTCATCTCAACGGAATTACGTGGTGCCCTATTTAAAGTGAATGCGGTTGTCTCTAATGCCTAACCCATAAACGATAGTGGTAATTCGATAAGAGACATCATGGTATGCACCATATCCAATAGGGTGCAACTATGATGTTCGGCCACACCATCACACTATGCTGTTCCAGGCGGTATTAGTTGTGAAACAATTTCCACATTGTATTAATTGTGTGCCAAACTCGTAACCCAGATATTCATCTCTATGATCATATCATAGACATTTTATCCTCTTGTCACGACGATCTTCAACTTCACTCTGAAATAACTTGAACCTTTCAATAATTCAGACTTGTCTTTCATCAAGTAAATATACTTAGCATCTACTCAAATCATCTGTGAAGTAAGAACATAACGATATCCACTGCGTGCCTCAGCACTCATTGGACTGCACACATCAAAATGTATTACTTCCAACAAGTTGCTTTCTTGTTCCATCTCACTGAAAACGAGGCCTTTCAGTCATCTTGCCCATGTAGTATGATTTGCATGTCTCAAGTGATTCAAAATCAAATGAGTCCAAACGATCCATCTGCATGGAGTTTCTTCAAGCGTATATACCAATAGACATGGTTCGCATGTCTCAAACTTTTCGAAAACGAGTGAGTCCAAAGATCCATCGACATGGAGCTTCTTCATGGGATAATTAGAATTATGCCCCTAGTTGTGTCCCACTCGTTTGTTTTACCCCTAATTCCCAAAAGTCACCGGTTCTGTCCAAGTCACTTTGCTCCTCTTATGCTTTTGCACTTTGACCGTTTGACTGTCAGTTTGAAAACTTCGTAACTAATTCATACTAAATCAAAAAAATGCAAATAAGATACCAAAATGTTCAGAAAAACATCACCTATATGTGAGTGTCATTTGCATGCATGAAAAAAGTGTTGGAAAGTGCCCATCCAAGTTTTAGCTCTTATGTTACCACCATGAATAGTGAAATATAAAAAAGTTCAAAAAAAATTCAAAAACAATTTGGTGGCAAAGAATGAGAAATGTTTTAAGTGCCTACCAAGTTTCATCAGGGAATAACATTCGTGGGTGCCGCGGCAAAAAAAACAATCAACACTCCAAAATAGATTATTATTTTGCCACGACTTCCATGAATGTCGTTCCCTAATGAAACTTGGCAAGCACTTAGAACATTTGTCATACTTTGCCACCATAATTTTTTTGATTTTTTTTGAATTTTTTTAGAGTTTACTATTCATGGTGGTATCAAAAGAGCTAAAACTCGGATGTGCACTTTCCAACACTTTTTTAATGAATGCAAATAACACTGACATATAGGTGATGTTTTTCTGAACATTTTGGTATCTTATTTGCACTTTTCTGATTTAGTATGAATTAGTTATGAAGTTTTCAAACTGATAGTCAAACGGTTAAAGGGCAAAAGCATAAGAGGAGCAAAGTGACTTGGACAGAACTGGTGACTTTTGGGAATTAGGGGTAAAACAGACGAGTGGGACACAGCTAGGGGCATAAATCTAATTATCCCCTTCTTCATGCGTTTTATACCAATATGGCTCAAATGGCAGTGCCACAAGTAGGTGGTACTATCATTACTATCTTATATCTTTTGCATGAACGTGTGTATCACTACGAACGAGATTCAATAAACCATTCATTTTAGGTGCAAGACCATTGAACATATTATTCAAATAAATGGAGTAACCATTATTCTCCTTAAATGAATAGCCGTATTGCGATAAACATATTCCAATCATGTCTATGCTCAATGCAAAGACCAAATAACAATTATTTAGGTTTAGCACCAATCCATATGGTAGAGGGAGCGTACGATGTTTGATCACATCAACCTTGCAAACACTTCCATCACATATCGTCATCTCACCTTTGGCTAGTCTCCGTTTATTCCGTAGCCTTTTATTTCGAGTTACTAAAACTTAGCAACCGAACCGGTATCTAATACCTTGGTGCTACTAGGAGTACTAGTAAAGTACACATTAATATAATATATACCCAATATACTTTTGTCGACCTTCCCAGCCTTCTCATCTACCAAGTATCTAGGGTAGTTCTGCTTCAGTGACCGTTCCCATTATTGCAGAAGAACTTACTCTCGGGTTTGGGTTCAACCTTGGGCTACTTCACTATAGCAACAACTGATTTTCCATTTCATGAAGTATCCCTTTCTTGCCCTTGCCCTTCTTGAAACTAGTGGTTTTACTAACCATCAACAATTGATGCTCCTACTTGATTTCTACATTCGCGGTGTCAAACATCGCGAATAGATCAAGGATCATCATGTCTATCTCTGATATGTTATAGTTCATCACGAAGCTCTAGTAGCTTGGTGGCAGTGACATTGGAGAACCATCACTATCTCATCTGGAAGATTAACTCCCACTCGATTCAAGCGATTGTAGTACTCAAACAATCTGAGCACATTCTCAACGATTGAGCTTTTCTCCCTTAGTTTGCAGGCTAAGAAACTTGTCGGAGGTCTCATACCTCTTGACGTAGGCACGATCTTGAAATCCCAATTTCAGTTCTCGGAACATCTCATATGTTTTGCGACGTTTCAAAAAATGTCTTCAGCGCCTCAATTCTAAACCATTTAACATTACGCACTAAACTATGACGTAGTCATCAAAATGTGTATGTCAGATGTTCGCAATATCCACAGACGACGCTTGAGGTTCAGCACACCGAGCGGTGCATTAAGGACATAATCCTTCTGCGCAGCAATGAGGACAATCCTCAGTTTACAGACCCAGTCCGCATAATTGCTACTCTCAACTTTCAACTATATTTTCTCTAGGAAAATATCTAAACAGTAAGCTACATCATAATTTGTAAAGACCTTTTGACTATGTTCATGATTATTAAGTTCATCTAATCAAATTATTTAATGAACTCCCACTCAGATAGACATCCCTCTAGTCATCTGAGTGATACATGATCCGAGTCAACTAGGCCGTGTCTGATCATCACGTGAGACGGACTAGTCATCATCGGTGAACATCTTCATGTTGATTGTATCTACTATACGACTCATGTTCGACCTTTCGGTCTCTTGTGTTCCGAGGCCATGCCTGTACATGCTAGGCTCGTCAGGTCAACCTAAGTGTTTTGCATGTGTAAATCTGGCTTACACCCATTGTATGCGAACTTTAGAACCTATCACTCCCGATCATCATGTGGTGCTTCGAAACAACGAACTTTCACAACGGTGCACAGTTAGGGGGAACAATTTCTTGAATTTTTTTAATGAGGGATCATCTTATTTATGTTACCATCATTCGAAGCAAATAAGATGTAAACATGACAAACATCACATGCAAATCATAAAGTGACATGATATGGCCAATATCATCTTGCTCCTTTGATCTCCATCTTTGAGGCGCGGCATGATCACCTTCATCACCGTCATGACACCATGATCTCCATCATCATGATCTCCATTATTGTGTCTTCATGAAGTTGTCTCGCCAACTATTACTTCTACTACTATGGATAACGGTTAGCAATAAAGTAAAGTAATTACATGGCATTTTTCAATGACAGGAAGGTCATATAATAAATTAAGACAACTCCTATGGCTCCTGCCGATTGAAATACTCATCGACAAGCAAGTCATGATTCCTATTACAAGAACATGATCAATCTCATACATCACATATATCATTCATCACATTCTTTTGGCCATATCACATCACATAGCATACCCTGCAAAAACAAGGTAGACGTCCTCTAATTGTTGTTGCATGTTTTACGTGGCTGCTATGGGTTTCTAGCAAGAACGTTTCTTACCTACGCAAAAGCCAGAACGGTGATATGCCAATTGCTATTTACCCTTCATAAGGACCCTTTTCATCGAATCCGATCCGACTAAAGTGGGAGAGACAAACACCCGCTAGCCACCTTATGCAACAAGTGCATGTCAGTCGGTGGAACCTGTCTCACGTAAGCGTACATGTAAGGTCGGTCCGGGCCGCTTCATCCCACAATGCCGCCAAATCAAGACTAGTAAAGGTAAGCATATTGAACAAACCAATGCCCACAACTACTTGTGTTCTACTCAAGCATAAAATCTACGCATAGACCTAGCTCATGATGCCACTGTTGGGGAACGTAGTTGTAATTCAAAAATTTCCTATGTTTCACCAAGATCAATCTAGGAGACGCTAGCAATGAGAGGGAGAGAGAGGGAGTGCATCTTCATACCCTTGAAGATCACTAAGCGGACGCTGAGGGACTCCTGGATTATGGGGTATCCGGACTGCTGGACTGTGTACACGTCCGGACTATTGAAGCGTGAAGATACAAGACTCCAGACTTCGGCCCGTGTCCGGATGGGAATCTCATTTGCGTGGAAGGCAAGCTTGGCGATCCGGATATTGTGTTTCCTTTCTTGTAACCGACTCCATGTAAACCCTAGCCCTCTCTAGTGTCTATATAAACCGGAGAGGTTGGTCCTTAGAAGGACGATCACAACTACAATCATACCATCATAGGCTAGCTTCTAGGGTTTAGCCTCTACGATCTCGTGGTAGATCTACTCTTGTACTACCCATATCATCAATATTAATCAAGAAGGAAGTAGGGTTTTACCTCCATCGAGAGGGCCCGAACCTGGGTAAACATCTGTGTCCCTTGCTTCCTGTTACCATCAGCCTTGACGCACAGATCGGGACCCCCTACCCGAGATCCGCCGGTTTGGACACCGACATTGGTGCTTTCATTGAGAGTTCCTCTGTGACGTCACCGCAAGGCTCGATGGCTCGTCTCATCATCAAGGAAGACATCACCTCAAAAGTAGCACTGGTTGTAGGCCAAACTCTCCGCCTCGGCGGCTTTATCATGGCCGGCCCATCGGCGGTAGCACCAACGATGGCCTCTCGGGTCATCAGTCATAACCTTCGCGTTAGTTTGGAACTCGCCTAACAGATGGATCCAATGGAGCTCTCCTCCCTTAATGATCTCTTGGATTGCATCGCCGCTCTGGGAGTTGCTATAGACTACGACCGGATCAGGCTTAAACCCGACCAGAGGGACATTACATCCCCGCCGGCCATCCATGAGATAGCGATAGTGGAGGAACCTCACTCGGACCATCCCTCGACTTTAAGGACGAATCATGTCCAGATCACCAAACTCTCAGATCCAAAAATCTGCTCAGAGGGAGACATGGCCCAGGTCCCGGAATTAGAATCGGGCATTGCACCGAAGAAATTGGGCGATACCCCGAATCCCGAGCTGTCGGGCTCGGAGCTTCTCGCGCCCCTGGGTGTCAGATCGGATCATAATCCGGATTCAGCTAACAGTGCCTACAAGGACATAAATCGCCTCGCCGCATTCGGCAAGAGCCCCAGGAGACTGTACATCACTACTGGGCCAGATTCCTCCTTGCGCTTAACAAGGTCAAGGACTGCCGCCAGGAGAATATAGTCTTACTCTTCTGCAAGAACTGCACGGACAAAGGGCTCGTCAATGATATAAGCCGCCGTGACATAGTACGCGTCGCGGATTTGGCAATCATACTACAGAAATACTTTGCTACGAAAAGTGCCTGGAAAACCCAAACCGAATTTTGGGACAGTACGGCTCTCACCAAGACCTTTGTCCGAACTAAGCGGGCAAACTCCCGTAAGCCGGCCAATCGTGTCCCCAAGAGACCAAAGTACACCTCGGGGCAGGGAACCATATTGGAAGAATGGCTCAATGGACCCCAGACACGACACCAACTCATAGCCTTAGAGCATGTTGGATACTCCGGCAGGTTGCAAAAAGTGGCGAGGGTCTTCTCGCAAGCAATAAAGCAGAACAACATCCCGCCAACAAACACAATGCGGTATTGACTGTCTTCGAGACTTTCACCTCAAACAATAGGCGCAAGCGAGCTCATCGAAGCTCCGCTGAAATTTGCCAAATGGCAAAGACAAACCCCTGGTACGACGCTGCTATAACTTTCAATGCCAGTGATGAGCCTCGATTCCAGACTATCCAGGAGCCGGCCGCTCTGGTCCTCAACCCAATCGTGGATGGCTTCCGGCTCACTAAGGTACTCATGGATGGCAGAAGTGGATTGAACTTGATCTATGAAGAAACGCTCAACAAAATGGAAATTGACAAAAGCCGCATTGAGCAAAGCGGCACCACCTTCAGGGGAATCATCCCCAGCTATGAAGCACGGTGTGCGGGAAAAATCACACTCGATGTGGTGTTCGGCACTCCGGAAAATTACAGGTCCGAAGAAATCACATTCCAGGTGGCCCCTTTTAGTAGTGGATACCACGCCCTTTTCGGGGGGGACGCATTCACAAGCTTTCAAGCCATACCCCATTACGCGTACATGACGCTTAAAATGCCCGGGCCCAATGGAATCATCACTCTAGCCAGTGATCCGGACATCGCACTCTGCGCCGAAAACAAAACGGCAGCACTGGCCCTGGAAGCATTATCCGAAGCCCTAGCAGCCGAAGAATTAACAATGCTATGGGCGACCGTGGACAGGGATGACGTGATACTCGACAAGCGACCCAAGTCCATCTCATTGAAACCCGCGGACGAAATAGTCAAATTCCAAGTCCATCCAACGGACCCCATGAAGACAGCTTCCATCGGGACACAGTTGAGCCCCGCAATAGACGCCGCACTACGGGACTTTTTACGCGAGAATTGGGATATTTTTGCCTGGCACCCATCGGACATGCCGGGCATCCCGCGTGGATTGGCCGAGCATAGCCTTAACATACTAAAAGGATACAAACCTATCAAATAGACCCTAAGGAGATTCTCAGAACCCGAACGACAAGCAATGGGGGAAGAGCTAGCCCAGCTACTTGAGGTCGGATTCACCAGAGATATGCAATATCCGGATTGGCTGGCAAATTTGGTGATTGTACCAAAGAAGGAAAAAGCCTGGTGTCGACTTTAAATACCTCAACAAGGCTTTCCCCAAGGATCCCTTTCCCCTCCCTCGCATCGATCAAATCATCGATGCTATAGCTGGACACGACTTGTTGTGTTTTCTTGACGCATACTCTGGATACCATCAAATAAAGAAGGCAGAGTCCGACCAAGCTGCAACAGCCTTCATAACACCATATGGCCCTTTTTGCTTCAACACTATGCATTTCGGGCTTCAGAATGTCGGCGCAACCTATCAACGCATGATTCAAACATGCCTGGAAAAACAAATCGGCAAAACAGTAGAAGCATATGTTGACGACGTGGTCAAAAAACAAGACACGTTGAAACCCTAATAGACGACTTGAGGCTTACATTCGATAACCTCCGGACATACGACATCAAGTTGAATCTGGAAAAATTCGTTTTCGGCGTCCCTTCGGGGAAGCTGCTGGGCTTCATTGTTTCCAATAGAGGAATTGAAGCGAATCCGGCAAAAATCCGAGCTCTGTCGCAGTTGGCTATACCAACAGACCTCAAGCACATTCAGAAACTAGCTGGATGCGTGGCCGCTTTGAGCCGCTTTATATCCAGGTTAGGAGAAAAGGCATTGCCTCTTTACCGCCTCCTTCGGCGCACCGAACACTTCGTGTGGACGGATGCACCCGCGGCAAGACTAGATGAAATAAAGACCTTATTGGCCAGTAATCCAGCCCTAACAACGCCAAATACCGGCGAACCTATGCTATTATACATAGCTGCAACACATCAAGTAGTAAGCGCAGTGCTCGTCGTCGAGCGAGAGGTGGACGAATACAAATTCCCGCTTCAAAAGACAGTTTATTACGTATCCACGGTCCTCACCACATGCAAATCCCGATACCCACGCAATCAAAAAGTAGCATACGCGGTCTTCATGGCATCCAGGAAGCTGCGACACTACTTTCAAGAGTGTTCGATTACGGTGGCCTCTGAAGAACCACTCAATGACATAATTAATAACTGCGATGCTACGGGCCGGATTGCTAAATGGGCTATTGAGCTCCTGCCGTTCGACATAATATACAAACCACAGCGAGCCATTAAGTCGCAAGTACTGCCTGACTTTGTCGCCGAAGGGACAGAAGCCGAACTCCCTAAAGAGTACGGCGCGTACTCCAACTAGATCATGCACTTCGACGGCTCCAAAATGCTGGCCGGATTGGGAGCAGGGGTAGTCCTGACGTCTCCCACCGGAGACATGGTCCAGTATGTCCTTCAAATATTATACACAGACTCTAACAATGCAGCCGAATACGAGGCGCTGTTGCACGATCGTCGGATGGCAGTCTCTATGGGCATCCAACGCCTAGAAGTGCGCGGGGATTCAAACCTCGCAATATCACAAATAAACGGAGACTTTGATGCCAAGGATCCGAGAATGGCGGCCTACTGCAATGCCGTCCTCAAAATGTCATCTCGGTTCGAGGGGCTCGAATTCCACCATGTGGCTCGAGAAAAACAATCAAGCGGCGGACGTCCTCGCCCACATTGGCGCCAAATGCGACCCTGTCCCACCTAACATATTCCTGGAAAGGTTGTTCCAGCCGTCCATAGTATGGGAAGGGGAGTCCGGCAACACCAGCACGGATCCGAACACCGGCCCCCCCCCCAATTCCGAACCATCAGACACAATCGGAGGCTCTGCCACCGAAATAACATCTTCAACCCACGAAATCATGGGCGTAATTGCCCCATGGACTAAGCCTTTCCTGGCCTACCTAAATAGGCAGGAGCTCCCCGAAGACCAAAATGAAGCACGCTGCATAGTCCGGCGTTCTAAAGCTTACAAGATCCACGAAGGGGAACTCTATAAGAAAAGCGCGACCGGAGTGCACCAAAGGTGCACCTCCGAAGAGGAAGGGCGGCAACTCTTGGCTGAAATCCATGCCGGACTGGGCGAACACCATGCCGCGGCTCGAGCGCTAGTCAGCAAGGCCTTCTGTATATGCTTCTATTGGCCGACGGCCCGAGCAGACGGATAGGACCTTGTCCAACATTGCATCGGTTGCCAGCTCTTCGCCAATCAGAGTCATATGCCCCCTACCGCTCTCCAAACAATCCCCATAACTTGGCCCTTCGCGGTCTGGGGGCTGGATATGATCGGACCTCTTAAAGGGGGAAGCCATAAGAAAAAATACTTATTGATCATGGTGGACAAATTCACCAAATGGATAGAAGCCAAACCAGTTAAAACAGCCGAATCCGGACCTGTGATAGACTTCATATCCGCGGTCGTACACCGATACGGTGTCCCCCACAGCATCATCACTGATCATGGCTCAAATTTCATAGCTGATGAAGTGAAAACTTGGTGCGGCAAAATGGGCATTAAGCTCGACTATGCTTCCGTCTACCACCCCCAAACAAATGGCCAAGTCGAACGGGCAAACGGTCTCATCCTGAGTGGCATCAAACCCAGACTAGTGCGATCTTTAACAGAATCGGATACGCACTGGGTAGAGGAGCTCGACTCCGTACTCTGGGGACTGCGGACCACACTGAATTGCACCACCGGATATACACCATTTTTTGTGGTGTACGGTGCGGAAGTTGTACTACCCTGCGACATAATACATGATTCGCCATGCGTACGCATGTACGAAGAGAAGGAAGCCGAGCTAGATCGGCAGGATAACTTGGATGCCTTTGAGGAGGAGCACAATGTCGCAAAAGACCGTTCCACATTCTATCAACAGCAGGCTCGACGACATCAAAGCAGAGAAGTGCTGGCCAAAACTTACAATATTGGCGAGCTTGTTCTACGCCTACCGGAGAAGAAGAAGGACAAACTCAAACCCAAGTGGGAAGGTCCCTTCGTCATTGATAAAGTTATCACTAGAGGAGCTTACCGTTTACGTAATACATCCGATAATAGACTCGAGCTGAACCCATGGAACGCGGCCAGACTCCGGAGATTCTACGCCTAACGCCGAACTCAGTGTTCGTCTCCTTACCCCCCCCTTTTTAATTATGCTCCACCCCTTTTCTCTCCTGTCTTGACCCCTTTTTCTCTTCACACACAGTATTTAATACAGTGCGGATTCCCGGATCACTCCGGGCGTACTATGTGTGTAAGCTTTACCTAGGGGCTTCCTATTCGGAAGCTAGACATAATTACTTTAAAATGGCTTTTTGCCCATCGCATATGCGTTCTTTTTCCATATATGCCTTTTCTTCACCATTATATGCATCAATGTGACTTAAGATGTGGCCAAGCTGGGTTGCGTGGCTCTTGTGTTTATGCCCTACGTTCCCATTAATTCGGCTAGGGCATAAGGGGAGCACCTCTGCAATTGTTACTACCGGTTCAGCCGGATGCGTACCTCAGACTGGGTGAAGCCGAAAGCTAGTTTCCTTAAGAGAATATTCGATCAGTGAACAAAGGATGTATTAGTTGGTTACAACAAAAAAACAGACGTCTTGTATCCTGCACCATCGTTTGCAGTCCGGGCATGTGCATCGACACATGCATACCCAGGGAAAGGAACCCCTAACGGAACTATTCTCCCTGGAAGATGTTTCTTGCTATCCATGTAATATAACATAACTAGTTGGGTACTTGTCTGTTCAAGCACTTATGACCCCTACGCCTGGTCCCCACGCATACCCCGGTTTTTCTATAGCTGAGCGGGTATTCGGATACACCCCGGACTGTAGGATCCGGGGGCCGATGCGAAAAGGGTCCGCCATGACAAATGATTTTAATCCGTCTAGGGACTACTTATGCCAATTAAATTACACAGTCACTGGGAATGACTATATTCCTTCTCTATACCATCTAACAAGCTATCTAGCCTACAATCCTGTTGAGAATACTTAGCGGCTAACGCTACCTGGTGATATACCAGACTCACGGGAACTTTTTGCCCATCGGGCCCCACCGGTCCTACTTCGGCCATATGGTTCGGGTCTAGCTTGGTGTAGCACATCTTCACCATCGCCCAGGCTTCTCTCGCACCTTGCAGGGAGGCTGATATATTCCACAGACGGAAGCACCGCCGGGCTCCTTGAAGCAGGTCCGCAAGCTCCCCCATGCCATTCGGCAGGAGGCTTGATGGCGACAAGGCCTGAGCAATGCCGTGCATCACACGCCGAGTGCGCTCGTGCAACTACAAAATTTCTTGCAGCAAATCACTTGTAGATGAGGGCATCCCCTCTTCAGGGCGACTCGTTAATATTCCTCCAAGATAAATTCTTTCAAAATACTTCCTCACCAAACTATCATATAGTTTGTTTGATCACTTACCATAAATGCCGCGCCGAAGCCTTTTGTTCTCCTTCACGGAGTCCGCCAGTTGAGCGCGGACGTCCTTTAATTCCACGTCCAGCTGAATATTGGCATCTTGTATCTTGTTCTTCTCTTGCGTCACTTGCGTAAGGATGCGCTCGCCATCCTTTAGCTGCCTTTTGAGACGCTAGTCGTCATCCGTTACGCCCTCCGGATTCACCCCGGGATTGTCTGCAGAATTTTTTGTTAGACTAATCACACCAGCCATTTACTAACTGGTACATCTGCGTAGAATTGAGACAAATACTACCAGAGGGGAGCTTCGAGGATTCATGTGACTGAGCAACCGTGTCCATCAGCTGGGCCTTACATGCCTCCAGCTCCCAAGCCAATTGTTCATTCTTGTCCACAAGGTCCTGTGCATATACTTGATACTTCAAACAGTTGTCCCAACTATTCCAAGTCTCAGGGGCTACTGTTATACATACTTATCAAAAATTTCTTACCCGTATATCTTTGGTATACTGGTTCGTCCCTTCGGCAAGCCTGCCTTGAGCAGCTCGGACGTATGCGTCCGCCGAATTAAAGGCATTAAAAGCCTCTTCGGAAAAGATTTTGTTCCGAAGCATGGCCCTCCGGCGCCGGTGATTCATGGCGCTCTCTGGGGGAGTCCTGGATTACGGGGTATCCGGATAGTCGGACTGTGTACAACGTCCGGACTATTGAAGAGTGAAGATACAAGACTCAAGACTTCGGCCCATGTCCGGATGGGACTCTCCTTTGCGTGGAAGGCAAGCTTGGCGATCCGGATATTATATTTCCTTCCTTGCAACTGACTCCCTATAAACCCTAGCCCTCTCTGGTGTCTATATAAACCAAAGAGGTTGGTCCTTAGAAGGCCGATCACAATTACAATAATACCATCATAGGCTTGCTCTTAGGGTTTAGCCTCTACGATCTCGTGGTAGATCTACTCTTGTACTACCCATATCATCAATATTAATCAAGCAGGAAGTAGGGTTTTACCTCCATCGAGAGGGGCCGAACCTAGGTAAACATCTGTGTCCCTTGCTTCTTGTTACCATCAGCCTTGACGCACAGATCGGGACCCCCTACCTGAGATCCGCCAGTTTTGACACCGACATTGGTGCTTTCATTGAGAGTTCCTCTATGTCGTTGCTATCAGGCTCGATGGCTCCCTCAATCATCATCAACGATGCTGTCCAGGGTGAGGCTTTCCTCCTTGTACAGAACTTCGTGTTCGGCGGCTTCGCATTGCGGGCCAATTCGCTTGGCCATCTAGAGCAGATCGACAGCTACGCCCCTGGCCATCAAATCAGGTTCGGAAACCTGAACTACACGACGGATATCTGCGGGGACTTGATCTTCGACGGATTCAGGCCAGCACCAGGAGCGCCGAACAGTCACGATGAGCACGGCTTAGACCTGCTGTCAGATGATGCTCGGGACATCATCCCGGCAGAAGCCTCAGATCTTAGTCCGGGGCAGGCTGCGTTGCCTAAGGATAGAGGGTTGGACCCCGCCCCACAGGCCATACCCCCATCGGTGATGGAGCCGAACACATGCCTCACTTCTAAGGAAGCCTGTGAATCCGGACCCCCGAATTCATATTCGGATGTAGGTTCCTGCCCGCGTGTTCCCGGGCCCGCCGAGGCTGGTTGGGCTCCGGTAATGGAGCTCACCGCGGCGGACGCCTTTCAGCACTCTCCCTTTGGCGACACGTTGAACTTATTGAAGTCTCTCTCTGGCTCTGGGCCGAACAATGTCCGGCTTGAGTGGGAAGCGGACGATGATGGAATTCATTGCCCACCCGCCACCCACTTCATTGCCACGATCGATGATTTAACCGACGTGCTTGACTTCGACTCCGAAGACATCGACGGTATGGACGACGATGCAGGAGAACTACAAGGACCACCGCTCACAGGGCGGTGGGCAGCCACCTCCTCATACGATATATATATGGTGGACACTCCAAAGGAAACCAGTAGCACCAAGGCAATGGAGGATATCCCCTTAGGGAGAAAAGCAAAGCATGTGCGTTATCGGCACCACTCCAAGCCCCGCCACATCAACACCGGCCCTGAAGACGAAAGCAGTCCGGATGGTACCGAAGAGGAATACAGCCCTAGTCAGCCTACCCTCAAGGAGGCCGGACCGATCACGATGAGATACTTGGAAAGGGACAATTATACACCCCCTCCGATGATGAGGTAAGCATCGGCAATGACGAATTCGGCGTACCTGAAGACCCAGTGGAACAAGTTTGCTTCAAGCGACGGCTCGTGGTCACGGCAAGGAGCCTACAAAGGTAGCAAGAGCAGCTTAAAGTTGACCAAGACGTGCTAGTGGATAGGTGGACCAAGATACTGGCCACTGAAAAGTACGAACCCGACAGCCCCAGCAAAGGGCATACACGACACAACTGGCTACCTCAACTCGAGCAGGAAAACCACAGGCACGCACCCAGACGCCCACGCATCACTACGGTCTAAGACAGTAAGAAGCATACACGAAGAGGCACCCTCAGGCCTCGACACAAAGGTCATAAACATCAAGACAACGAAGTTGGTGCCAAGTCCGGCAACTCTCAGTCCGGTAAACGGACAAAGAACAGCCCAAGCCTACTCGGCCAAAGCCACACACTAGATCAACAGTGTGAAATTCACAATACCCCCCGAAGGATGGCAAAGCATACCTATAGAGATTTCAGGATCCTCAAATCAAAGCAGTTGGTCGCGTGCCGGAAGCAATAAGGGGAGGCGCTTCGTCAAGAACCCCCCCCCAGAGCATAACAGTACGGCCGATCGCCCAGAATCACATAAACCAAAGCAAGTCAATTGCAGTACCTCTAGACCTAGTAGTCCAGGGGCTCTATAACACACAAAGCCCACACGGGTACGAAGCCACGAATAACATCTCCTAGAAGATGTAAGGCGCAAAGGCCAAGTTTTATTGACCCATCACCCTGACGGTTGTCTTTGGATCAATCACAATTGCTACGCCAAGGAATAAATCTTTGGCACCTTCCCACCATGCGGTAGTTTACCGCATTACAATGGGATAAACCACGTCGACTAGATCCCACATGGTAAATCGCTCAGGCCAACTATCCGGACACCCATTGAGGAGTCCGCGCTACCTCACAGTATAACGGCTGGGTTCACCAAGGTCCGATAAGGAACCCTTTGGACCAACCCCAAGAGGATGCCCAGCCGCTTTCAAACATGTGCCTTTAAAAACTAACGATTAACGCAGAACAAGGTTGGCGACGTGGAATTAGCCCGGACACACAATGGCGGGAACATGCAGGTAGAAGGCAGTTCAGATTCTTGCTTGATCCACTCACAACCCCCTCCAGTCCGGCCACCACAGGTTCCGCCAAATAACACCTCTTTTCATACATCATACTCATATGCATAGACATATCATCCTACTACAATGCATGGACTTGGAAAATACTCACCACCAGCCATCGCGTATCGTCGATGCCCCTTTGCCGAAAATGATAGCCACGCTTCGCGTTCGCCTGGTTATACCAGGGGCTTCACAGTACGGCAATAAAGTCCGACCACCTTTTCGGTCACTCGGCACCCCAAACTTATAGCACTATATGCATCTGCTCCGAATCATGTCTTTGGTCATTGGATGGTTTGCCCGGCTCCCATGTTTTGGTACCTTATGTTCTGTTCTATCGGCTAACGTAGCACTGGGAGAACTACTGTGATTGTGTCCCGGTTCAGCCGGACGAGCACCTCAGTACAGAAAGCCGAAAACCGACGGTCCGCTGTTTGAGAGGTTACAAAATCCTTAAAGATTTATTCTGCACAACGCCATTATAAATGCTGAGTGTGACGGATCGGTCTTCTCATCAGGTGCCAATAGAGCCCCTAGTTCGGCCTTCCGAACACTAGGGGTTACGCCGACCATACTCGAATTCCTATGGCTAAGTGAGAGTAATAAAGCCTTATAGTCCGATTGCCTGGTTCGCGGAAAGATACAACTCCTTAATAGGACCCAACTATGGGATAAAGAGCGTTCAGATATATCCCGAACACCCCCGTATTCTTTTTACGAGGGGGCAGAAGCCGACGACTGGCCAACCCTCAGGATTTGCATACAATAAACAGCCGCACAGGAAGAACATATGTTCAAACAAAACAGGCAATATATAATAAACATGCCATTATACCATATTACAAAAATCGGCACAAATGACCTCATGGAAATATAATGTCTTTAGCCATATTACACTTTTCATAGTAACACTCGGGCTTGCGGTGCTCCTTACCCTCCGGCAGCCCCTCAGTCACCAGCTTCTCCACGTCAAGCCTTCCCCAATGCACTTTTGCACAGGCAAACACCATGCGCGCGCCTTCTATACAAACTGATCGCTTGATAGCATCAAGCCGAGGACAGGCGCCCACAATCCGCTTGACAAGTCCGAAGTAACTGCTCGGAATCGGCTCCGCAGGCCACAACCGGACAACTAAGTCCTTCATGGCTAGTTCGGCCGCCTGATGCAGTTCGACCAGCTATTTCAGATGATCGATAAAGGGCACCGGATAGTTCGGCGCCAGATACTGTGACCAGAAATCCCTCTCTGTAGTCTTCTTTTCCTTGGCGCGGTAGAATTGGGCGGCATCTGATATGCTGCGAAGAAGATCCGCAAAAGCCCCTAGAAAAATAAAAATTCATCTTGCCACTTAGGATTCTTCCCATTATCACATATAAAGAGCTACAAATACAGAAGGCCTTACCAGCCGCAACTTTCCGGGCCTCCTGAATGTCCCACGCAACACCTCGGGCTTCTTCTCGAGCACCTTCCGCGGCCTCCAGAGCCTGGGCGAGTTCGGATTCTTTCCCTTTAAGACTCTGCTCCAAGCCCTCGCTTTTCTTCACAGCTTCCTGGATCTCTCGCTCAGCTGTGATAACCCTGGCCTCGTGTTTTTTACGAAGCGCCTGTTCAGCCTCAGCCTTCTTGTTGGCATCAGCCAAAGCTTTCTTTAGTGCCTCGTATTTGGCACCCGCTCCTAGAGCACACAATACAAATATTTTACATTATGCACAACTATTCGTTCGTGCCAACTTCAAGACAAATGTTTTCAATATACCTTGCTTGTCTTCCAATTGCTTCCTCACACGGCCGAGTTCCTCCTCGGCCCGTGTAAGGCTATGCTTCAGTTCGTACACTTCCGCATTATAAGCCACCGTCCTCTCTGCAGATGCCTGTTTTCACACAAAAGGGTATACGTCATTCACATAGGCTCCTGCGAGAGCAGGGGATTTGATCCCCTGCCCGGCTTTATCTCCTCCGCCGGATAGTGCATCAGGGGCTACTACTCATATTATGAGAATTCCTTAAAGGTTTCCTTGGAAACATACCTCAAAAGCCTTTATAAGGCCAAGGTAGGACTCATTCAGCCCGCTCTCGGCGGACTGAATCTTCTCGACCACCGCGCCTATGAGGGCCCGATGCTCATCAACAATAGACGCGTTCTTCAACGCTGTCGATAGACCGCTAGGCAGCTCTGCTCGAACAGAGGACGCCGGCGGGGTAGGCAGGCCCCCCACCATCGGGGGTGGCTGCTCGCTTGATCCCAGAAACCTAGAGGCCCCGGGGGCCGTATCCATCCCCGCGTGTCCAGCACCAGGGACATGTCCTCCCTGGTCTGGGTCTTGTCGAGATGACACCTCAGTGTTGTGCCTGGACTTTGGGGAAGGGGCCTGCGGGGGCATCTCGGTCGCCAAGGCGTCTGAGCCCAGTGAATCCTCCGACGAGGATCGACCGGCACAGGACCTTGCCGAACTGTGCAATATGTAGGAAATAGTCAAAACTACTATACCCAAAAACAATCCCGGATACATATGCGTGTTCGGATACTTATGACTTCTCCAGGGGCTGGGCCCTGGGATCCCACTCCGGGCTGCTATCGGCAGCCGTGGGGGATGCCCATAGGAGGGAATTTTCCCCCCTCTTGGGCAATCCGACCTGCAGAGATGTGGAGGCCGTCCTCTTCCTCCCGCCATCAGAGTGAGGCTCATCCTCCTCTGTTTCCTCCTCTTCGTCTTCAGACGAAGGATCGTCGCTGGAGTCTCCGGATTTGGCGTTCGAAGACTCGAGACGGCGAAGGCCACCCCGGGTGTTCTTGACCTCCATGGAGGCCTCTTTCTTTGGCACATTGTAAGGCGTGGGGACTAGCATCTTCGTCAGAAGAGGTCCGGCCGGTTCCTCCGGTAGGGGGGCTGGACAATGTATCCGCTCCACCTTCTTTATCCATCCCTGAGGTCACAATGCAACACGATTATGGTGTCTCCCTCATGACATGCCAGCTGAAGCATGAATAGACAGAGTGTGGCTGTGACTTACCGAGCTTGGAGAATGGGATGATAGATACCCACGGTCCTTGGCGGGGCCTGGCCACGATTTGCCGGACTTAAAGAGCACCTTCCAGATATCCTTGTGGGAGGAGTCATAAACCTCCCCAAGGGTTTGGTGCTCGGCTGGATCGAACTCCCACAGAGTACAAGCTCGGCGTTGACAGGGGAGGACCAGGCAAACTAGCATCACCTAGACTACGTCGGCGAGTTTGAGGTCCCTATCGACCACACCCTAAAGTCGCGTCTGGAGCAGTAACAGCTCATCGGACGAGCACCAGCTCAGGCCCTTCTCGGGCCAGGACGTGAGCCGCAGTGGAGCTCCGGATCTGAACTCTGGAGCTGCCGCCCACTTTTTGCCGCGTGGTTCGGTGATATAGAACCACTTCTGCTGCCACTCCTTGACGGAGTCATTGAAAGCGCCTTTCGGCCAAACAGCCTTGGGCATCTTGCTTACCATGGCGCTGCCGCACTCGGCGTGTTCGCCACTCACCACCTTGGGCTTCAAATTGAAGATATTCAACCATAGGCCGAAGTGAGGTGGGATCCAGAGAAAAGCCTCGCACACGATGATGAACGTCAAGATATTGAGGAAGGAGTTAGGGGAAAGATCATGAAAATCGATCCCGTAGTAATACATGACTCCCCGAATGAACGGGTGAAGGGGAAACCCGAGCCCGCAGACGAAATGGGGAAGGAACATGAATCTCTCGTAAGATTCCGGAGTGGGGACGACCTATCACGCCGGTGGAAGATGGTGGCCGATCTTCTGGGCCAGATACCCGGCTCCCCGGAGCTTCTTGATGTCCTTCTCCTGGACAGTCAAGGCCATCCATCTGCCTCCTGCTCCGGATCCGGACATCTTTGGAAAACCTCTCTTCGATGGAGAAGAAGAGTGCTTGGGCGTTAGGGCTCGAACAAAGGGGAATGATCTAGCGGGAGGAGAAGGAGTTGGTAAAAGATAAAGAAACCTAACCTCTTTATAGAGGTGGTAAATGCTTTTTGCGCCTCCCCACTTGCCTGGTGGAACCCGTCTACTTCCCACTCACCGTGATTAGCGGCGCGGTTAGATTACCCATACCCGTATTGATGAGAATCCCGTGATAAGGGGACACGATCTCTGCTTTGACAAGACGTGTCAAAGAAACAGCCTCGCAATTTGCGCTGTAGCTGGTTGTGGGAAAAAGGTTCGAATAATGATCTGACCGTAATAACATGTCACATCATCAGAAAAAGTTGTCAGCAGATTGCATTTGTGAAATATCATTCTCTCTACACCGGTGTGTAAAGATCATCTTGTGAATCATGACACGATTTAAGTGTTCGATGACTACTCTGGAGTATTCGGAGAAGGAACCCGCCTTGCAATGCCAAAGACAATACTGCGTGTCGGACTCATCTTCATTGAAGCCTAGTTCAGGGGTTACTGAGCGAGTCCTGGATTAGGGGGTATCTGGACAGCCGGACTGTGTACAACGTCCGAACTATTGACGCGTGAAGATACAAGACTCAAGACTACGGCCCGTGTCCGGATGGGACTCTCCTTTGCGCGGAAGGCAAGCTTGGCAATCTGGATATTATATTTCCTTCCTTGCAACCGACTCCATGTAAACCCTAGCCCTCTCTGGTGTCTATATAAACCGGAGAGGTTGGTCCTTAGAAGGCCGATCACAATTACAATCATACCATCATAGGGTAGCTCTTAGGGTTTAGCCTCTACGATCTCGTGGTAGATCTACTCTTGTACTACCCATATCATCAATATTAATCAAGCAGGAAGTAGGGTTTTACCTCCATTGATAGGGACCGAACCTAGGTAAACATCTGTGTCCCTTGCTTCCTGTTACCATTAGCCTTGATGCACAGATCGGGACCCCCTACCCGAGATCCGCCGGTTTTGACACCGACACTCTCCTCTTCGGAGTTTGTGGCCGAACACATATCCGCATCCTCCGTCGGGGAACTATGCGGTACTGGACCCGTGTCCGCCTTTGCCCTTGAAGCCGGTTCTGGAACCCGGCTGGTGGAGGCGTGATTGGCGGGATCCCTGGATATAGTCCGGCTGTTCCTCTTCCGGCCAGACACAAAGGGAGCTGTCATATTTCAAATTCTATAATCGCAGGAGGTTATTACTTTACCTCTGCAGCGGTGTGTCAACCCTCACCGCCTTCCTCTTGAGCCTGCCCGATCCGGACGCCCGTTGTTGACGAGTCCCCAGGGGCTCGGCCCCTCGCTCCGACCTGTCGTCTCTGCAAATAGTACGATGCCTCGAGGGTAAATCAGAATACCTGGGGGGAGTCCTCTTCGGAGGATCGGGTTTTTAGTTCGGCTTACACGCGACACACGGAGTAGTCCAGGATAGTCAGCCATAATGGCCACTAAGGCGCCATCCCATCTCACTTGATAAAATACTCTGTTGACAAGCTCCATAGTGATATCCGGATCTTCTTTGAGTCCCGGATCTAGGGCCCTGCCGGGGTCCACTGGTTGCGGGAAGGGGCTGAAGATTCCTTCTATGGCCCTCCTCAGTTCCTTGTCGGAAGCATTGATGCAAGTAATCTTAGCAGAAGGACGCTAAAGTAAGTGAAGCAGGGAAAAGAATGGCAACTTACCCACTCTGGGGGGTTGTACATGGAGAATCTGTCCCGCGTTTTAATGCGAAGGAATTCCTCCTCTTCCCCTTTGTATAAATCGGACAATATCCTTGCCAAAGCATTGGCGGAGTCCGGACCCTTACGACTGCAGCGGGTGGCATCGTCTTCCCCGTTGAAGTGCCACATGGGCTTCCCCCAATATTGAAGTTGTTGCACTCCCCGCCTTATGCATATCGCCATGACCTCGACTATCGTCACTCCGGATTTGGCCAGTAACTTTATCCTGTTCATCAGGAAGTGTATTTCCGTCGTATCCTCTTCTTGAGGGCCTCGGGGGCGCCAGCTTAGGCGTGCCTTCGGCGGGGCGTTGCTGAACCGGGGGAGACCTTTCCGGACTGGATCCGGAAGTGGAACATCATCAATATAGAACCATTCTGAAGGCCAGTTCTCTGGTGCCTTCTCGGGAGTGCCGAACAGGTATCCGGTCTCGGCAATACGCCATACTTCGGCCCCACCCACTTGGCATAGGGATTCTCCCTGGGCACGGGGAACAAGGCAGAACAACTTCATCCATAAACCGAAGTGAGGTTCGCAGCCTAAAAACAGCTCGCAAAGTGCAACGTACCCCGCTATGTGCAGAATGGAGGCAGTGGTGAGGTCGTGCAACTGGAGGCCGTAGAACTCCAAGAGCCTGCGAAGAAACGAATGGATAGGAAACCCGACGCCCCTTAGCAGATGCGGGATGAGGCATATGCGCTCCTCTAGAGATGAGTTTGGGGAACCATCCGCTTGTTCCCCTCCATCATAGGTAGCTATTCTGGCTTGGACAGGGACCATGAACGCCGGTGGGAGAAACTGTTGAGTTTGTAGCTTTATCAAACGGCTATGAGGAACTGAACACTCTCCCCAAACCCCCGACTTAGAGTGAGGAGGGCAAGCAGAAGAGCTGCGACGGCCGGCCATGTTAGAATGGTTTTTCGTGGAGCGCTCTACGGGATGCTAGCTCGGGGAGTGTGAGTGAGGTTTGGATCTCAGAATCCCCATCCCTTCAAATAGGCGGTCAGCCCGGAGGATCGAGGGTGTCAAATGCAAAAATGCCTCGGCTCCTCGCATTCGCTCGACACGTGGAGGTGGTCATTATTGAGGCACTAAAGCCGAGGAGCACAACATTGATTGGAGGCCGGACACTATTCGTCGTAACAGGTACTTTGGAGTATTCGGAGAAGGAACCCTCCTTGCAATGCCGAAGACAGTACTGCGCGCCGGACACATCGTCATTGATGCCTGGTTCAGGGGCTACTGAGGGAGTCCTAGATTAGGGGGTATCCGGACTGCCGGACTGTGTCCAACGTCCGGACTATTGAAGCGTGAAGATACAAGACTCAAGACTTTGATCCGTGTCCGGATGGGACTCTCCTTTGCGTGGAAGGCAAGTTTGGCGATCTGGATATTGTGTTTCCTTTCTTGTAACCAACTCCATGTAAACCCTAGCCCTCTCCGGTGTCTATATAAACCGGAGAGGTTGGTCCTTAGAAGGCCGATCACAATTACAATCATACCATCATAGGCTAGCTTCTAGGGTTTAGCCTCTACGATCTCGTGGTAGATCTACTCTTGTACTACCCATATCATCAATATTAATCAAGCAGGAAGTAGGGTTTTACCTCCATCGAGAGGGCCCAAACCTGGGTAAACATCTGTGTCCCTTGCTTCCTGTTACCATCAGCCTTGACGCACACACTACTAGGGAAAAGCCTAGCAGCAGCGCGGTTTTTGGGCCTCTCAGTAGTGCGGGGACCAACGCTACTAATAAGGCGCTACAGCTAACGTATAGCAGTAGCGCCTGTTGTCCCACACTACTGCTATACATGAATAGCTGTAGCGCTCTTTAGAAAAGGGCGCTACTGATATTATCTGTAGCGCTGTCTACAGGGAAGCGCTACTAGTAAGGCGGCGCTACTGCTAAATTTTCCCCCCTCGCTACTACTAGTTTTATTAGTTTTTTTCCCTGCGTATTTGTTTTGTATTTGTTTTGTATTTGAATAGGCTTTATACAATAATCTTTAGCATATCATACACATACAAATGTAATCATAGCATATACATACAATTAGTCTCATCAAATCATGTCATCATCATAATCATCATCCAACACAAAGTGTGGTCTCTCGTCATCAATCTCAAAAATAGCGATACAAGTCTCGATTACTTGCAAATACATCGTCATCCATCTAAACAATGATATACGTGAGACGAGCTATCACTTTGAGTACATGAGTTCGTATCCCTCTCTCGCATTAGCGTGAACCTAAACTAACTACTGCTTGTCGCTCGGAAACCGGAAACCGGTACACCTGGGCCTGACACTCTGGCCACTTGTCGTATATATACTACTGGCGTAGCACTTCTTCGCCATCTATGATCTATGCACCTGCATTTTCACATGAGTCGATGATATGCAACATATATAGTTGAGCCACAGAATGAGGCAGACTTGGCAAAAATACAAACAACATATCATAAGCATAAATAACAAAGTTCATCGTACCCAAAATGCCCTAACTAGAGTGATTTTCGCTAGTCGAGGAGGAGGACGGTTTAATTACATCACAAATAAAGTTTCACCGTGCATAACTCAAATTTTTGTCAGACAGAAAGGATGGACTAAACGGACACATTGTCATATATCGACAATCACTCCACCATGTCGTGCCATACAAGGTCAGGGTGATAGTCCTTGAGCTTAGTGAAAGGCTTCATGTCGAGATGCTGAGAGGCTATCCATGTTCGGACGTCTTCCCACGACATTTGTCCTTCTCCGTAGAACATCCCTGTTTTTCCGATGACCTCCTTCATGATGACTTGGGCAAGTTCGCGCTGGATGTTATAGAACTCAGCTTGAAGTCGATGCTCCTCGATATCTCCTATGTCCTTTGCCCATTGCAGAATATGGGCATCGCTAGATCTAGGTGACATGTGAAGGTTCTGGTGATCCCGTCTGTACTCCAGCATGTGGTGTAGGACATAGAATCCATCATTAAGATAATCGTTCGGTTGCTGGATGCAGGAGAAGTCGGTCTTATGGCTGAAGGCGACCCTGCCGCCCCTTCTCTTTTTGTCCCTAACCTCTCCACCCCTTTCTTGGTAGTAAAACATAGCACTGTCGAGAACATCTTTGATGTGGGTGTAATCCTTTTGGTGAATGTTCTTCGATGAGTCCAAGTAAAGAGCTTGGGAGAATTGGGGGTAGAGGATGATGAGGACAGCGCGCCCGCCGTTGTGCAAAATAAGTACACCTCAAATTAATTAGCCTCCACCGTGCAAATGAATTATTGAAGTCAAAGGAAGGATAGCAGCACAGATGACTTACACAGGATGATAAGGCACGAGAATCGCCTCCTTGTCCTTATTGGCGAGCATGAAACTGACAATGTAATCCCTCGCGTATTCATGCTTCTCTGGGCAGACTCCCAAGAAGCCCTTGTGCATGTAGTATGGGTCAGCGACACAGATATGACGTATCTGCTCAACCCCAATGATGTAGTTCATGTGCAAGGCATAAAGGCGAACAAACGTAAAATCCAGCTTCTTCAAGTGAAACATGTCGAATATGTAATCGAATTGGAGGAAGAACTTATCCGCGGGGAAGCTGTCGACGTACGACATTTGCCGTGGAACGTTAACCACGTAGAGGTGATGAGGCCTTTCTCTACCCGCAGCACATCATCATGAAGTCACCTTAGATCGCCGAATCTGGCCCGTAGCGCTGTTGTAGGTAGGATTCGTTAACCGGGGATATGCCATTTATCCGCATCGGGGATATCTATACGGTCCTGAAGCCGAGGCTGCTGAGGCGGCTGGATCATAGAATCAACTTTTTTGCCTTTCCTCGCTCTCTTCGTAGACTTCATTACTACCGGAAGGTCGTCTATAATACGTTGAGACGGTAATTCAGGCACCGACTCATGACGCTCAAACCCCGAGGAGGCGCCAGCATAGACATACTGTTCAGCGCCATTGTCATCCTCATCCTCATCCATGGCGACGTCATCAGCGACTAATGGAGCCTCCTCCTTACCCCGTCCGCTATCACCCAACACGACACCCGACGCTAATTGGGTAGGTGGGGTGTTGATGTTCATACCTTGTTGAGGCTGCGTGCTCGTGGGTGTGGTCCCGGCCGCCTCTAGACGAAGCAGACTCTTTGGCCACAACATGACCCACCCATGGCAACGATCACCAAGCCGCAGCGGGGTCTCGTCGTCATCCCCCACTAGTATTAGAGGAGGCAAATTCTCATGGGCCAGTTTGACACAGGCCACAGAAACCTTGAAGACGTTCAGGGGGATCGGCCGGCTATGGAACAATGGTTCCTTCGTCTCCATTATCGTCGCCTTCCCCATGTCCACCTTCTGTTCTCCGGTGGTGTACAATATGGTGCACGGGGTTTCGTCGGCCTGCAAAGAAAAGTCAGAGACGTGAGACATCCGAAAGGCAACGAAAACGGGAGATTATACATTTATATTGAAGGGGCCGGTGTGCCAGATACCGTGAGGGCGTCGAGCTCAGCCAAAGTCGGTGCGGGAGCCGGTGCGGGAGCCGGTGCGGGAGCAGTTGCGGGAGCCGGTGCAGGAGCAGGTGCAGGAGCCGGTGTAGGAGCAGGTGCACCCAAGAAGTCAGCAATGGGAAAGTCCTCTGCTTTTTTTCTGGATTTTTCCTTGTCCAAGTGAAAATGCCCGTCAGCAAGGAAGTAGACAAATCTGCAACCACCTGTTTTGCGGCAGCTAACACTGTTGCGACTGTCTGAGATGATTTCTTCTCAACCACAATCTCAACCTTCTTGTCGATGTTTTCTTTAGTTAATCTCCGTCTTTCCTTTCTCTCCTCCGTGGTCTCATGGTAGTACTTCTTCCACATGGCACCGTCTCCGACACTGTGCACGCGTCCATACGACGGTCGAGTATCCACCGGTTGTCGTTTCAATATGTTCAACTCCCGGTTGAATGGAGTGTCCCACTTGGGCCTCGCCAATGCCTCAGACGGCGAGTCGCTTTCGGCCGCAATCTGGTGCTGCTCTCTCTGCAAAAGGCACAAGGATCGTTTACAAATATGACTAACGTGTGCAGTCGAATTGATCAGAAACTAAAATTACCACCAGTCTCATGAACTCCGTAATGACCGGTGTTGTCTCGTAAACCTTCTTCACTGGGTCCCAACGGTGCCGGGCCCTCAGGATGTCACGCTCCTGCGGGACGGTGAAATCCGCCAAGGGGTCTGGGATGCCCAGACTCGCGGCTTCTGCGTCCTCCTTAGCCCATTTGGACCTCTTTCCGCCGTAACCACGGCTTCCGAGGTGGTGGCTCCCAATGTTCCTCTATTGAAGCCCCTTCATGTACTTAGACTTTTTTTTGGCAGCTTCAGCCTTGCAAGCCTCCTTGAATATTCGATACTGCTCTTCCGTGATTGTCGGATTATCCTTTACAATCTCGGAGTAGGGTTCCTTCTTGTCGATGATCCTTGCTTTCACTCGAGTTTTCCACGCGGCCAACGCGGCACTAAACTTGGTCATGGCGTGTTTGTTTATCTTGTTCATTGTCGGGTCCTTGTCTGGATCTTCATAATCCTGCTCATTCCGGCCCGAGAACAAGAATATCTGGTGAAACTTCTTTAGGAGGGAGCTCCTCATATTTTCTATCTTCTGTAGTTTCTCATCATTGATGGTGGCAATTGTCCGTACGATGCAGCCTATTTGATTGCCGTAGCACGCGCGCGCTTCATCGGGCGCCTTTGGCTCAAAATTGTCGTCGTCCACCTCCGTGACCACCAGTCTAGTAGTACTGAGTTTGTTAGGAACCCGTTGCCTCTTTGCTTTCGGTTCTACACCGACTTCGCTCCCCGAGGCAGCACCGGTCTCAGTCTCAGCGCCGGTCTCGATGCCGGTCTGAGTCTCAGCGCCGGTCTCAGACTCAGCACCGGTCTCAGTCTCAGCACCGGTCTACGTGTCTGTCTCAGTCCCCGATGCCACCGGTGGGCCCAGCAACAACATCGGTTGATCGTCAGTAAGGCTAAAAAATTCGTCTGCCGCCCGGTAGACATCGTCGCAATCACCAGAACCCTGTCCATCATCATTGCTACCCATGTTTCCTATGATTAAATCTAGTCAATTAATTCTAGAACTAATAAAATGAATAATGACATAAAAAGGCCTATTGTTTTGCAGGAATGTTGACTCCTTCCTGGTGCGGCAAATCTCAGGCACTCAATATGTCCTAGTTTGTAGCACAAGTCATGCCGAAATTCACGGAAAATTTCGGCATGACCTTTGCTAAAAAGTGGACAAATCGAGAACCTGAAATTTGCAGGAATAGAAATGAATCAACATTCCAGCAAAACATAGGCCACTCAGCATTATTCCCTGGAAACAACAAAGCCACTTGGGCACAATTGAACAATTTCAATGAAAAGATATAACATGACCACTTCAATGAAAAGATATAATCAACAATAAAAGTCTAGGAAGGGATCATCTTTAAAATAAAATTTGCCTAAATTCTTTTCCTTGAAAAATAGTGGTCTTTTCAACAATCAAAAACCTTTGCAAAATGACCTCACTAAACACTTCTCTGCCTAGCCCTTCTAACCTAATGCTCTAAAATAAAATTTTCCTCTAACCTAGCCAACCTACTTAACCTAGCTTGTTAATCCAACGAACCTAATTAACCTACCTACTTAACCTAGTTAGTTAATCTAGTTTACCTAGATAATTAACCCTAATTAAACTAGTTAACACAACTAGTTATCTGTCAAAGCCCTAAATAAATTTTTGCACTAATTAACCTAGATAATTAACCTAATTAAACTAGTTAACCAGACTAGTTCTCTGTCAAAGCCCTAACTAAACTTTTGCACTAACCTAGATAATTATCCTCATTAAACTAGTTAACCTACCTACTTCTCTGTCAAAGCCCTAACTAAATTTTTGTCCTAACCTAGATAATTAACCTAATTAAACTAGCTAACCTATGCATGAGAGAGATAGATCCGGTGGTGGCGAGGGAGGCAGTGGTGGCGAGGGAGGCAGGGGTGTCTCCAGTGACGGCCAGGGAGGCAGTTGTGGTGAGGAAGGATCCGGTGGCGTCGACGGCGGCTCCAGTGGCGTTTACGAGGCCGCACGGCTCGGTGGCATTGGGGGCGGCTCCGGTGGCGTCGACGGCGCATGGCTCTGGTGGCGTGGACATTGGCAGGAGATGGCGGCGAAGTGGGGCGACGGCAAATCGGGGAGACGGCGGCGCGCGGGGTGGGTTGACGGATTTGGGGGAGAAGTGGTGGCCGGGGGAAACGGTTTTTTGGTTAAGTCAAACTTAGCGATAGCGCGTTTGGCAAAACGCGCTAGAGCTAAGATAGCTATAGCGGTTTTTATAGCGGGGGTCTAGGACACGCGTTGCAGCTGCGTTAGCTATAGCGCCTCTTACGAACACACGCTACTGCTATGCCTTCCTCCGTTTTTTCGCCTTTTCATTTATTTTGCTTGACATTTTCTTTTTTTCTTTCTCCTTTTTCTATTTCATTCATTTTTATTTACTTTTCTATTTGTTTTTCATCTTATTTTATTTCCGTTAGTAGTAGCGCTCTTCTTAGGAAACGTGCTGCTACTTATTCCCTAGCAGTAGCGCGCTTCTTCCAAGCCCGCTACTGCTATGTGTAGCCTATCATTCTAGCAATGGGAATATTAGTAGTAGCGCTTTTGCCACTACACACGCTACTGCTAAGGATGTATCTGTAGTGCGGTTTTTTCTCAAACGCTACTGCTATCTAGCACTAGCGCCATTTTATTTACCCATGCTGTTGCTAAATTTCTGTGTATAAGGTTTTCCCTAGTAGTGACAGATCGGTACCCCCTACCCAAGATCCGCCGGCTTTGACACAGACAGACGCGTTACAAGAACGCGGTTGATGGAGTCGTACTCGCGGCGATTCAAATCGCGGAAGACCCGTTCTAGCGCCGAACGGACGGCGCCTCCATGTTCAACACACGTACAGCCCGGGGACATCTCCTCCTTCTTGATCCAGCAAGGGGAGAGAAGAAGTTGAGGGAGAGCTCTGGGAGCATGACGGCGTGGTGGTGGAGCTTGCGGTTTTCCTGCAGGGCTTCTCCAAGCTCTACGGAGGAGGAGGAGGGGTTGGAGGAGGGAGGGGCTGCGCAAGGGGAAGGGGTGGAAGAGGGGAGGAGGAGCCGCCCTAGGGTTTCCCTATGGGAGGGGAGGCGTCCACAGGGGAAACCCGAGATGGGTTTGGGTGCCCCCACCCCTAGGAAACTTGCTCCCCAAGACGGAAGGGGTGGCCGCCCTAGGGGAGGCGCCCCCACCTCTCCAAGTTATGTGAGATGGGGCGGGAGGGGCTCTCAGCCCCTCAGTGGGCTGATGTGCCCCTCCCCTTGGCCCATAAGGCCCCCCAACGCTTGTCGGGGCCTCCGAAACCCCTTTCGGACATGCTGGTCGTCACCCGGTACCCCCGGAACAATTCCGGACTCCAATACCCTTCGTCCAATATATCGATCTTCAACTCCCAGCCATTCCGGAGTTCCTTGTCACATCCGGGGTCTCACCCGGGACTCCGAACAACCTTCGGTAACCACATACTATTTCCCATAGCAACTCTAGCATCACCGAACCTTAAGTGTGTAGACCGTACGAGTTCAGGAACCAGGCAGACATGACTGAGACACCTCTCCAGATAATAACCAATAGCGAGATCTGGATACCCATATTAGCTCCCAGATGTTCCTTGATGATCTCATCGGATGAACCACAATGTCGGGGATTCAATCAATCCCGTATTCAATTCCCTTTGTCTATCGATATGTTACTTGCCTGAGATTCGATCGTCGGTATCCCAATACCTTGTTCAATCTCGTTACCGGCAAGTCTCTTTACTTGTTCCGTAACGCATGATCTCATGACTAACTCCTTAGTCACACTGAGCTCATTATGATGATGCATTACCAAGTGGGCCTAGAGATACCTCTCGATCATATGGAGTGACAAATCCCAGTCTCGATTCATGCCAACCCAACAGACACTTTCGGAGATACCTGTAGTGCATCTTTATAGCCACCCAGTTACATTCTGACGTTTGCTACACCCAAAGCATTCCTACGGTATCTGTGAGTTGCACAATCTCATGGTCTAAGGAAATGATACTTGACATTAGAAAAGCTCTTAGCAAACGAACTACACGATCTTTTGGTATGCTTAGGATTGGGTCTTGTCCATCACATCACTCTCCTAATGATGTGATCCTGTTATCAATGACATCCAATGTCCATGGTCAAGAAACCATAACCATCTATTGATCAACGAGCTAGTCATCTAGAGGCTCACTAGGGACATGTTGTGGTCTGTGTATTCACACATGTATTATGGTTTCCAGTTAATACGATTATAGCATGAATAATAGACAATTATCATGAACAAGGAAATATAATAATAACCATTTTATCATTACCTCTACGGCATATTTCTAACAAGATTCATATTGCAAAACAAAGATTTAATAGAAGATACATCAATCACTTTTAGATCGTCATCCCTATTATCATGAAAACTAGAAGAACTCCCTTTTACAAAGCAATCTTTGTTTGCATGCATTCTAGCGGTTTCTTTCTTTGCACTCATCAATGGAAATTCTTATGGCTTTGAGGGACTCATTGATATCATGCTTAGTTGGAATAGATCTAAGTTTCAAAGAATCAAGTTCAAGAGAAATTCTATCCACGTTCCTAGAAAACTCATCAATCTTAGGCAATTTTTCTGCGAGCAAAGCATTGAAATTCCTTTGAGAAATCATAAACTCTTTAACACTAATCTCAAAATCAGAGGGCAGCTTAATAAAATTTCCATAAGAGTTGTTTTAGGAATTACCATAATTATTAGAGGAATTACTAGGGAGCGACCTAGGATTAAAGGTTCCTCTATAAGCGTAGTTACCAAAATTGTTCCTACCAACAAAATTCACATCCATAGATTCAGTATGATTCTCAATCAAAGTGGATAAAGGCATATCATTAGGATCAGAGGAAACACTCTTATTAGCAAACAATTTCATAAGTTCATCCATCCTTCCACTCAAAACATTAATCTCTTCTGTCGCATGAACCTTTTTACTAGTAGATCGTTCGGTGTGCCATTGAGAATAGTTAATCATAATATTATCTAGGAGCTTAGTAGCTTCTCCTAAAGTGATTTCTGTAAAAGTGCCTCCCGCGGCCGAATCCAAAAGATTTCTAGAAGCAAAATTCAATCTGGCATAAAAATTGTGTATAATCATCCATAAGTTCAAACCATGTGTAGGGCAATTATGTATCATTAATTTAATTCTCTCCCAAGCTTGTGCAACATGTTCATGATCAAGTTGCTTAAAATTCATAATATCATTTCTAAGAGAGATGATCTTAGCGGGAGGAAAATACTTAGAGATAAAAGCATCTTTGCACTTATTACATGAATCAATACTATTTTTAGGAAAAGACGAAAACCAAGTTTTAGCATGATCTCTAAGTGAAAACGGAAATAGCATCAATTTAACAATATCATTATCCACATCTCTTTTCTTTTGCATATAGCACCAATCGACAAAGTTGTTTAGATGTATAGCGGCATCTTCACTAGGTAGACAAGAGAATTGATCTTTCATGAAAAGATTCAACAAAGCAGCATTAATTTCGCAAGATTCAACATCAGTAATAGGAGAAATCGGAGTGCTAAGAAAATCATTGTCGTTGGTATTGGAAAAATCACACAATTTAGTATTATCTTGAGCCATCGTGACAAACAATACAACACACAAGCACACAAGAGGCAAGCAAAAAAGAGGCGAACGGGAAAAAGAAGGTGAATAAAATGGCAAGGGTGAAGTGGGGGAGAGGAAAACGAGAGGCAAATGGCAAATAATGTAATGCGAGGGATAAGAGTTTGTGATGGGTACTTGGTATGTCTTGACTTTTGCGTAGACTCCCCAGCAACGGCGCCAGAAATCCTTCTTGCTACCTCTTGAGCATGCGTTGGTTTTCCCTTGAAGAGGAAAGGGTGATGCAGCAAAGTAGCGTAAGTATTTCCCTTAGTTTTTGAGAACCAAGGTATCAATCCAGTAGGAGGCTACACTCAAATCCCTCGTACCTGCACAAACAAATAAGAACCGTGCAACCAACACAATAAATGGGTTGTAAATCCCTTGACGGCCACTTGCAAAAGTGAGATCTAATAGAGATAATAAGAGAATTTTTTTGGTATTTTTATGATATAGATTGGAAAGTAAAGATTGCAAAATAAAAGAGATCGAAAACTTATATGATGGAAAATAGACTCGGGAGCCATAGGTTTCACTAGTGGATTCTCTCAACATAGCATAAGTATTACAGTGGGTGAACAAATTACTGTCGAGCAATTGATAGAAAAGTGCATAGTTATGAGAATATCTAGGAATGATCATGTATATAGGCATCACGTCTGCGACAAGTAGATCGAAACGATTCTGCATCTACTACTATTACTCCACACATCGACCGCCATCCAGCATGCATCTAGAGTATTAAGTTCATAAGAACAGAGTAACACATTAGGCAAGATGACATGATGTAGAGGGATAAACTCATGCAATATGATATAAACCCCATCTTTTTATCCTCGATGGCAACACTACAATACGTGCCTTGCTACCCCTGCTGTCACTGGGAAAGGACACCGCAAAATTGAACCCAAAGCTAAGCACTTCTCCCATTGCGAAAAAGATCAATCTAGTAGGCCAAACCAAACTGATAATTCGAAGACACTTGCAAAGATGACAAATCATACATAAAAGAATTCAGAGGAGATTCAAATATTGTTCATAGAGAATCTTGATCATAAACCCACAATTCATCAGATCTCGACAAACACACTACAAAAGGAATTACGTCGAATAGATCTCCAAGAAGATCGAGGAGAACTTTGTATGGAGATCCAAAGAGAGATAAGAAGCCATCTAGCTAATAACTATGGACCCGAAGGTCTGAGGTAAACTACTCTCACATCATCGGAGAGGCTATGGTGTTGATGTAGAAGCCCTCCGTGATCGATTCCCCCTCTGGCGGAGCGCCGGAAAAGACCCCAAGATGGGATCTCATGGGTACAGAAGGTTGCGGTGGTGGAAATAGGGTTTCGTGGTGCTCTAGGATGTTTTCAGGGTATATGAGTATATATAGGAGAAAGAAGTCAGTGAGGGGATCCACGAGGGGCCCATGAGGGCGGGGGTGCGCCTACCCCCTGGGCACGCCTCCCTACCTCGTGGCCGCCTTGTTGCTTCCTTGACGTCTACTCCAAGTCTCCTCGATTGTGTTTGTTCCAAAAACGACTCTCTCGAAGGTTTCATTCCGTTTGGACTCCGTTTGATATTCCTTTTCTGCGAAACACTAAAATAGGCAAAAAACAGCAATATGGACTAGGCCTACGGTTAATAGGTTAGTCCGAAAAATAGTATAGAAGTCTATAATAAAGCCCATTAAACATCCAAAACAGATAATATAATAGCATGGAACAATCAAAAATTATAGATACGTTGGAGACGTATCATAGGGCTGCGACATGTTGATCTTCCGTGGCCGGGTATGACCCAGGAAAGTGTGCCCGGCCAGAGGGATTGAGTGTGTTGGGCAATGTGGTGCACCCTTGGAGGGAAGTTTATCTATTCGAATAGTCGTGTCCCTTAGTAAAAGGACAACCCCGAATTGTACTTCGACCTTATGACAACTAGAACTTGATACTTAATAAAACACACCTCTTACAAGTTCCAGATACAACGCGATGATCACTTTCCCATAGGGAGACGAGGCGAGGATCGCCGGGTAGGATTATGCTATGCGTTGTTACTTGATCCGCACTGGCTACTCTCTTCTACAAGCTTCACGATGGAGGCTGCCAGAAGCGTACTCTTTGATAGGACTAGCTATCCCCCTCCTATTCTAGCATTCTGTAGTTCAGTCCACAGATACTACCCATTTCATTGATACCGATGCATATGTAGTCTATATCCTTGCTTGCGAGTACTTTGGATGAGTACTCACGGTTGCTTTGCTCCCCCTTTCCCCCTTCTCCTTTCTTCTTAGTTGTCACAACCAGATGCTGGAGCCATGGAGGCAAACGACACCTTCAACGACTCCTACTACACCGATGGTACCTACTACTACATCCAGACTGCCGACAAACAGGAGTAGTTAGGAGGATGCCACGCAGGAGGCCTGTGCCTCTTCAATATGTATCCCTATTTGTGTTGGCCATCTTATGGAACCTTGTTTAACTTATGTCTGTGCGCAGATATTGTTGATTTCGCTGACTCGTTTATGTTTGAGCACTTGTATTTGAGCCCCCTGGCTTGTAATATGATGCTTGTATGACTCAGGTTGTGTTTAGAGTTGTGTTGTGATATCTTCCCGTGAGTCCTGGATCTTGATTGTACACATTTTCGTGTATGATTAGTGTACGATAGAATCATGGGCATCACAATTTTCTATTAGAGCCGACTACCTGTAGGAATCCGCATTCCAACTCCTTGGCCGAAGTTGAGTCTAGTCATTGCAAAAAATTTACTAACATGGTTGTGTGGCTTATGGGCCCATGTCACGAATGGGTGGTATTAGGATCTTTAATTCCCCGTCTATACTCTGGGACTCTGATCTCTCTTCCATTCAGGTTAAATGAAGTTTGCTAACTCTAACATTAGGATCTCGTGATCACATCCACCCGGAGAGCCCCTTATTACAGATGATTGCGTGCTGCACCAGAAGATTCCGAAGATACGCTCCGATGTTCTCTCGAGACTTCGTGCCCATCACTTTTGCAATCCCCTACCACCGATATGTCCCTATGGATAAATACATCCACATGTCGATATTACTTTTTATCCAAGCTGCGCTTGTTATTACAAGATACATCGAATTATTCTCCAACTTTTATGAATCCTTGGACCCACTGCCTTACAGATCCTTGCTGCATGAATACCCCTACGAATAATTCCTCACACATATCGAGGATTTGTTCATTCCTCGTTCATGTGTGTCGCAAAATTCTTAAAAATACTATTCGATTTTCTAAAAATCCTCAGCAGCCTATTGCTCCTGAATTCCTTGCCTTCCCGCATTATGGTTAATTCCATATTTCTAGTAGTGTTCGTTGACATCCTCTGTCACTATAATTTTGAGTCCCTTGATTCGATATGTTGTGAATGCTTGCAATGCTCAATAATATGCTATAATTCAACCTTCCGGATCAGATGTCATTTATAGATGAGCTAGATCTCGACCAATCAAATTGCCATCGATTGTACCTCTAAGCCTACTCAACTTATCCATCCTTAATCGGAGATTTTGCTTCGGATCCCTTGATTTGGAAATCATAAATCTTTTGCATTTGAGCTTTGAGTTAGTCAGTTGTTTCTATAATCTGATCTCCTTGCATTCTTTCTTCCTCTGGTTGAGTACCAATGCTCATATCAGATCCCTTGAGGACCACTAGATCCTTTGTCGGATTTTATCCGACATCGTCCTTCATATTCAATCCCTCTGGAAGTTCTTTCCCTGATACATAATGCCATTGGTAAATCCTATTCTCTAATTTGACAAACCATGCTCTGCTTTCGAGCTGGTCATATTTACTCTTGAAGCTTGTGGTATACGTTTCTAAGATGTCCTGATGGGTTGAACCTATACCTCCTAAGGCCGTATGAACCCAAAAGTTTTCACAAGTCATACCCTTCTGGTGTTTTACCAAATAATTTTCTACCCTACAACTTCTTCGAAGACGAGAAGTGAATGAAAGGTTAGGCATTTAAGAAGTGGGAGTCGACCTTGAACCTTTGTGTTCATGCCATGGACCCGATGTGGAACTTGTCATGGAAGCCTCTTGCAAAAATAATTAATCAATTGAATAATTGTTCTGGTGACCATCTAACTTTACTTGATAAATTTATGAAAGGAAACCATTCCAGCGCCTCATCTATTTTTGACAAGGTTAAAGTATCTGCTATCGCAAGTCTACGATCCGGATCAGTTTCTATCCTAATCTACCTTCAAGTTTTACCTTTGTTATGTCGAGAATATCACCGAACTACATAATTGCTTATGAGTTCTTCATCAACTTTTAGTTCTTGCCGATTCCAGTTTCCCCCAGGTTCTGAGTTGTAGTCACTCAAGGACACCCATAACAAAATCAAGTCTGTACCGCAATTAAACAACTCTTAGTAATCTTCATTTCTTATGACTTTGTACTCGATCACGTCACTACTATCCTGGTCGGCTATATCATTATCGTGCTGATTTTAACTGTGCTACCTGATCCTTATTCCAGGAGCAAGTTTTTCGACGATGAGCTAAGCTTACGTTGATCTTCCTCGTCTTATCATTTCACCTCGAACAACAATCTAGATTCCTAGTTGGTGTCGTATCCGTGGTTCCAATAATCTTTCGCTACATCAGTCCTTTTGCTTGATGCAGTCACTATTCGATTGCTTCCTTGTGGAGCCCCTCGACAAAATTATGGTGATCATCATCAGCATTTTGAATTCTTCAGGATATCAATAAAATTCATGATGGTAAGTACCACCCGCGTCCCTTGGTAATTTGAGTTACCATAAACAACACACTTACCTTCCTTTCATCACAAACTTATTCATGTTATGGATGCAACTTGCTATACCCAGCTTACGTTAGGCTCTATCTTGGATTATTACCATCTTTTATGTCAAGAATGTTGTGGGAATTGCTCCACCTCTTAAGAATTCTTGATATAGTAATACTTCTTGCTATCCCCATTCATTTCTTGGTCCCCGTGTTGTCTCTAACTGGAATACCGACAATTGAACTATGATGTGTGAACTTCTAGCAACCTATAGTTTCATTCTAAGTCTTTTTGTTATCAAATCACCATTGTAACTTTGATCATGCTACTTGGTCCATATTTCTAGGGAACTTTCATTCAATGATTATTGTTGTATGTTTTCCTTGAGCATACCTCATTATATCATTTGATCTAACAAATCTTATCTCCTTGTTCACATAATTGTGGAAATCCATCTTTTGGAAATCTCGATGAATTGTTGCTGAGTTCATCATCCGCCTCCTCATCCTCTCCTTGGTTTAATGATGAACTCAAGATTCGGGACTTGCTTCCATAGTTCATTTCCCGAGAACCTGGCAGCACCATCTCGTCAAATTGTGTCACACCCCTTCCTTCTCAGGCATCTGGAGTCTAAGGTATCCTGATACCACTCAGATCTGAAGCTCGGTTAGATATGTTGGTTGGAACATATTTCCAAGTGTTATAACATTGGTCTTTATATGATCTGATAAGGTGATGTCATGCCTAGCACACCTGGCCGGAGGACCTACTGTTATAGTTTCTTTTTAGCAAGGTTAGCCATTCTTCCAAGAGGAAATTGTAAGAATTATTCTATAAGTTGATCCTGATGGATCATTCGTGTATCCAAAGTCTGGCCTTTGCTTTAAGACCATGTTGATGCTATCTTGAAGGAGTCTGTGGTACTCTGAATTTCAATAAGATCATTTGAAGCACAATGCTAAATATTCTTTATCACTTATCCAAACATCATTGTATGGGTAACATCATGAAACTTCTCTCCCCTTGTTTAAAGGGTTTTCTACGTTATATCCTATCATGGATATCAGGCTTTGCTTGCTTTTGGGAAGGAGATACACCTAATACTCATGTATGCACATTGTTGTTTCTATTGTTCTGTTTAAATCTGATAATCGCATTTTCCTTTCCATTGTTTTGTTTAACCTTCTTGTGATTTATATGATCTAACCACTACTAGGGAAAACCTTATACACAGAATCTTACCAGTAGCACGTGTTAAAATGAGGCGCTACTGCTACTTAGTAGTAGCGTGTTGGCTTAAAGGGCGCTACTGTTATCCACATAGCAGTAGCGCGTCATGAACAAAACGCACTACTACTATAATTGCCACACCATTCCCGACGTGCTAGGTATAGTAGTATCACCCTTCTAGAAACCGCGCTACTACTACAAATCTTAGATGTAGCGAGTTTTCGTTCCCCACACTACTGTTAAGGCTATTTTCACCTAACCCCCAGCATGGGCTTCCCTCTCCTCTGCTTCCTCCCCCAATTCCCCACTCTCTCTTCTCCCCCTTGTCGCCTCCACCGGAGCCCCTGCCCTCGCATTCGCCGGAGCCCCTGCCCTTGCTCTCCGCCGGAGTGTGGCCCTCGACGTCGTCACGCGCATGTGCCTCCTCCTCCTCGACCTCGACCTTGCCGGAGCCCCTGCCCTTGCTCTCCTCCGCTGTCTCCCGCAACCCGCCTCGCCGCCGTCTCCCCCGACCCCGCCTCGCCGCGCCTCAGTGCCGCCGTCTCCCTCGACCCCATCTCTCTCCCCGCCCTCTGTAGGCACTCTCCCCTTCCCTCTTCTTTGCTCTCTGCTATTATGATCCCTAGCTATTTAGTGATAGTTAGTATGAACCCTAGGCTATTTTTAGTGCTAGTTAGTTAATTACAATGAGTACTAACCCTATTTAATTAGGTAGTACGAACCCTAGTTCAAAAAATGGATACTTATATGGTAATTAGGGCAGTAGATCCTAGGTACTAATTAGTTAGTAAGAACTAGGTACTAATTAGGTACTACTCCCTCTGTTCCTAAATATAAGTCTTTTTAGTGATTCTAATAAGAGACTACATACAGAGCAAAATGGTTGAATCTACACTCTAAAATATGTCTATATACATTCACATGTAGTTTCTTATTGGAATCTCAAAAAAGACTTACACTTAGGAACGGAGGAAGTAGTTTATTTTTATTTTTAGTAAGTTTATTTTTAGTAAGAACTAGTTGAATTAATAGAACTAGTTAGTAAGAACTTGTTGCTATTTTTTTTATTTAAAACAATTTTTCCCGCGTCGACGTGGACGATGCCTATCCCACATCCTCATCGTCGAGTCGGCGGAGGACGACACCTGCTTGACCAGATGGGCCATGTCCGGGACTAGGCTCCGCCAGGGTGGTACTGGGAGGCGCTACCTACCGGGGGGCGCAAGTTGGTGAGGAGCTAGCCTGTCGTTGACCCGAACCTTCTTTGGTCGCGGTCGCATGGGCGAGTGACGGTCCAGAGGCTCGAGGACCCCGCGGAGGTGGTGCGTCACCGTGTTAGTGAGGAGGACGCGCACGTCTGTCGCTACTTGTTTGTGTTGGAGCACAGGTTCTCCAATACCTGGCAGGTTGTCCAAGGATCTCACTGGAGCTATGATCCCGTGATGGTTCCTTCTCTGTGGGTGTCCACCACCCGCGCCGATACCCATCGTGTGCTAGGGTTTTAGTTGTATTAGTGATGTTATATGTATGATACTATTCGGGATGTATTAGTGATAATATTCGACGATGTACGGACGCATGAGATGATTTAATTTTGCTTATTGAATGCATGCTAATTTGAGTCCTATAAGATATTTTGAAATGTATATCTTGTGTTGCTCAAATAGGATATGTGCTTGCCCAAGTGGCCAGTCATGTTTGCAGGTTACACCTCCGAGTGGCCTATGTTTTGCCGGAGTGTTGATTCATTTCCGTTCCGGCAAATTTCAGGAGCTCGATATGTCCTATTTTAGCAAAGGTCATGCCGGATTTTTTCGTGAATTTTGGCATGACTTGTGCCAGAATATGTAGGAAATATCGAGTGCCCCGGATTTGCGTGTTGAGTATCCTGGTAGTTGTCTTCGATCAATTTTTAATTAATGTTTTAACTATGAACATAGGAAATGTCTGACGACAAAAAGGATTTTGGTGTTTGCAAATAGTGTGAAGATGAGCGCGACCTGTGCGACAGCTAGATGATGATAGGCGCTTCAGCATCAAGCTAGACGAGAACTTTGAAGTGGATACAGTAAGTCACAACGACAAGTCTTTTTTCGTAATTAAGCATGACATCTGCTTCATTTGCTTCAACTTGTATTTTTTTTACTATTCTACTAGCGTATCCCCTGCCATGCAATAGTTTTTGTATTGGATAAGATTGGTTTCAGTCGTACTATGGAGGTAAATAAAGTTTACTTGAAGACCGAGCATGGTTATATTTTCCATGCAAAATTATACAATTCAGACGACTACTCCTATTTTGGATGCAAAACATGGCGAGCAGTATGCAAGACTTATGCATTTGAGCCTGATATGGTTATCACCTTTGATATTCGTCCAGAAGATGATATTGAAGGTAATACCGACATCTGGGTCGATGTGCACACGCCTCCAGTTATACCATTATGTGAGTTTCTCAACCATATTTATGTCTTTGATATTGTTTATTCAAAAATAGTTGACAACTAATTTCTATTGTCAGCTTATTTCTGATCAAGCAAACATGTCCAGCGCTTGGTAGATAGGACCTACTACTGTCCCAGGGCTGAAGTAAACTGCAAGGAGCTAAGTCATTATGTTTCATGGCTTGCGGATCTTGATACTGTCAAGACAAATTTTCTTCCTGGATTTAGAAATGTTAGTACTGAAAACGTGCGACCAATAGTGTTCATAATGAAGTACGGTCACATCTATTTAGGAAAGATGGTAAGATTTTTACTATTTGCCCTTGGTGCATCTTTTCCATACATTATCTTTTAAGCTAAACTTCATTGCTAAGTATGTTACCATACGATGTCCTTCAACAGGGACTTCCGATGAATGTTGTGCCTTAATAGTGAAAGACTGGACCAAATCTGTGATGGAGGAGCGCAAACAAGTACTAGGGGGCAGCAAGCAGAAGCGCAGCCCGCGATTAAGAGACAGGTTCATCTGCATGCTCGAACTTGATGAAGGAGGAGAGCTACACATGTATTATGTTATTTTACCTGAGAGAGAGCAGCAGGAGTGATTAGCTAGCTAGAAATGATTTTAAAGATGATGATGTGCTACACTATGACTATGATGATTAAATAGCTAGTGTTGGTAGTAATGACTATGATGATTATTATGAGCTAGTGTTAGTGGTGATTAAAATAAATATTGTTGGTGCTAATGACTATGATGATGATTAAATAGCTTGTGCTTGCGGATTAGATTCAAGTGGAGGCAACATGTGGTGCACATCGAAAGTATTACTAGTCCAAACGAGATCCAGTTTGGATTAGTAATATACTTTTGACATGCACCACATATTGCCTCCACTTGAACCAAATCCACCTTCATTTGACACACTGTTATGGACATAATGATATAAACCTCATAATTGGTATTGTACCAAAATTTGTATAACAGCGTATAAATACACTAAAAAAAGAATACTAGTAGCGATGGATAGTAAACACGCTGCTACTAGCTAGGTTAGCAGCAGCGTGGTAGATAACAAGCGTTGCTGCTATGTGTCTTAGCAGTAGCGCGTGTGGAGCGCGCTACTGCTAAGTAATAGCTGTAGTGCCTTATTAGTAGCACGGCTGCCAGCGCTACTAGTGGGCATTAAACCCGCGCTACTACTAGGGTTTTCCCCAGTAGTGTAAGCTCTGTTCAAGAATTCGTCTGATTAACCAGTTAACTTGCCGATTAACCCCTACTCCTAGGGTCACCGAGTAGCCGATAAACCAATAAATCGTCCGATTAATTGATTAAATGGACGATTAACTTGCCGATTAGCCTATTAATCCCCTACTCGCTAGCCAACCGAGCAGTTACCAGCTAACGATTTCCTCAACAATGAGTGTAAGTAGTAATAATTCCCTGCTTACGTAAACACCTCGGTGTACAACTCTGTCAAGTATAACCTTGTTACTATTGTTGATAAAGTTTTGGTAACCACTGATGGTCGAGAACTTTACATATTGGTCCACCTCGTTTCGACGAGCAGGAAAATGGTTCTCTTCGTCCCTCGCCCTTGGTAGCAATGTTGTTGCCGACATAACAGACAGGCCACTACTGCAGGATGCTACCAACACGACACTATGATCAGAGACCCTTCGAGAAACTATGTGCGATGCAATAATCACAACATGTGGTGTAAGAAAATCGTAAAAAATGTGCAAAATGTTGGCGATGACGGATGCATCAAACATGGTTCGGATTTTAGTTGTGTGTGCGATGTAGGGCATACGGTTCAGTTCAATTAATTGTTTGCGATGAGGAGGAACAAAAGAAATGGGCAGACAAATGAAGGCGTGTGCGTTGCACAACATACGGTTCACTTGGTTGAAGTGTTTGTGATAACGCAACACAAAAGAAACGGCCAGCCAGGTCAAGGTGTGTGCGATATACAACACGCGGTTCACTCGGATGAACTGTTTGTGTTGAGACAAGAGAACAAAAACGGTTCAATATAACAAGATGTGTGTGATACGCGGCAAAAAGGCCTGTAATCAGAAATGTGTGGGAAGATCAATAACAACACAGACGATTCTTGTTAACAAGCCGTGTGTGTTGTGAGAAAACGATTGCTGGTACACAATTGTCAGTGATTGAAGAAATCATCATCGACGTGTTCCCTTGTTTAGTCCGTGTGCGATGTGATTTTCTCTGTCTATAGAGCATCAACATATATAATTAAAAAGACAACATTGCATAACAAAATTAAGCATACAATTAGACAAGTGACTACACAGATAAAATTTTTCACACATTAAAGTAAGCAATTACATGCATACTAAACTAGGAGAAACGAGGATCTAATCATCTACTTCTTGTTGCGACGACGCTTGCCATTGCTCTGCTTCCGGCTGGATCGCTGGCCATTTGGGCAAGGAGGCACTTCCTCATGTCAACGATCCGCTTGTACATGCCGTACCACGTGTACGCCTCCTTGGCCGCATACACGACGTGAGCTTCGTCGAGTTTCTCCATACAGGCTGAGTGCCAGGCACACTTGTCGTTGTTGCAGGAATCCTTCATGTCTCTATAGTAGGGGTCAATGATGGCCCCGACGATGTGAACCAGCGAGTCCTTCTCATGCTCCTTGCTGACTCAGATCTTGTATTGGCCCTGGATGTCGACAAGATTCTGGCAGGCGATGCCCAAATTCTTGAGCACCTTCACGTCGTTGGTGATGTTGACCGTAGCGACCATGTTGTGGGGGCTGTTGACAAACCTGGCAAAACGCTCGCAAGGCCTGGTGGCTAGGAAGTAGTGGTACACGAGGACGTGGTGGCCCACGCACATCTGGGAAACGACGACCTTGGGATGAGACCCGGCACGAGTGTGGGTGTGCTCGATGTTGAACCTGACCACCTTGTACTTCTCGTCGGTAAGCAACAACTTCATGATTCGGATGGAGTGCTCCACCGAGACCGGGTGGTTGATGTACACCACACCGAGAGCTCCTTGAACCTTTGGCGGGTGTCCACCATGGCATGGATGGTGAACTGCTGCTCGTCGTCGGCAGCCACTCGGAGTGCCATTGGAGCCGCATAGGATACTCTCTAAGAATTTGTCATGGTCGGTGTGCTTCTTGCAATGGTGGGGTGAGATTGAAAGTCGGTCTGTAATCGTCACGTCTTGTCACGACGTTCCTAGCGGAGGATTCTAGTGCACGATTGACAACACCGCACCACATTAAGGATTCCAGTGCACGCTTGACAACACTGCACCGCAGTTTGACCACGCATGGGCTCTAAGAGGCGCCAAATGTATTGTCGATAAGCCTGTTCCTGCGCTACCACGCAAGCTTCCCGCCTGACTTGGCTTGCCACGCGTCGGCCAGAAGAGGGACAAATCATGGGCGTTTATTGGCAAAAAGCTTTGTAAAAACAAAGTGTGTGGAATGACTTCGATCGTAAGTTTACCCGTGGATGATGATGTCAAAGTTACACAGAAGGGTGATGATGGACACTCGAGAGCGATAATTAATTCTGCGCTCTACAGGGCACACGATGGAAGAAACCAATTGTGTGCAATAATTCCCAAGATCACAGTCTAGTTAGCTATACAGATCATCTGCTGTGAGATCGACAAGGTAAACAGTTTCGAGAATGGTTAATAAAATCAAATCTAAGACTATTGCATATTAAGTTCAAAATAGTGCTACCAATATATGAGTCTCATACGATGCCATTTCAACGATTGTACCACAAAGGCTCGAAATATTACAAGGTTCAAATTCCAGAGTTATATGGCTCAAATTCGAAGATTACAAGGTTCAAACTGATATTAGAAATGAAATTCAGCTCATCAGCTGCAAACGCTCGCGCTGATCCACTGAACATGGATATCAGAGAGGTTCAAACTAATATTACCACTTCTAAGTCTGGTTTCGAAACCTCACAACTTTTCCAAAGGGGTCAGCCACTAAGAAGTCACGTATGGGGTTGAGATGATGAGTTCTGATTACTCTGTCATCTGAAATTCCAAAATGAAATTCAATGTTTTTGGAGCCTATTCAATTCGGCCGCAGGCGCCGGCGCTGAACAACAAACCATTCATTCTTTCAAAATAAATGTAGGGCAAACCTCATTTCCTTCAGCACCCTTGCTCTAACAATAAAGAACCTGGCGAATATAATCTCCGGTAAGGTCCCTCGGTAGGTGTTCAAAGTAATTTCTGAGAGATGCAGATCTAGGCATTCAATGTGATTGTTATATTGTATCACATTATCCACCACTAGGCCTAATCCTATCTACAAAAGAAGAAAATGTGCTAGTGCCTACATGCAGTTTTGAACACTACTACCTGCCTATTTGGTTTGCAGGATTTGTAAAATGTACTAACATGCCATCTTCGATCTGACATGATTAACATGCGCATTAACATGCCATCTTTGATCTTCACAAGATGCTGGAGTGCCTCAAAAGTTCCCTAAGAAACCTACTACAGATGAATCCAAAGTAGAAATGCATATGGATTGTAACCATATGGATCAAGCATTGTCATTGTAAACTTGAAAAAGGAGACATGTATGTACTGAAATCCTCCAAAAGAATCCTGTAGAAAACGTAGTGCATTGTCATTGTTAACTTGGAAAAATGTGTCACAAATTGAACTCAAGTATGGTTAACATTTAACATGAAAGGAACATCACCTTGATATATAGCTTCTCCAGGCACGGAAAAAATCTCAGGAAAGTGACAACTTGCTCCAGGTTCGGCCGATAGATTCTAGTGCCAAGACCTTCACTGTGCGCTGTTTCGGGGTCAGGCTTGTCAGAATCATTTTCCAAATGACAGACGAACAACCATCTTCAAAATTAGAATAATGTTAATTTAAAGAAGGAGAGGTAGAAGGCGGTTGTTGTACAGGAACAGGTGTGGATCCAATAACAAGTTCGGAGTATTTGCTAGACGAGTAGCCCAGTACTGTCAATTTGAGCGCAGAAATGACAATTTTTCTTGTTGGACCTACTTGATCAAGTACAAGTAATCTCTCAAGTGCAGGTGTGTCCTCATTGACCATACCGTGGTACACATCTTGTGATGTCTTCCTGCCGAACCAGCAACCCATGTAATAGTCCGGAGAGTCATGGAGGTAACGTGGAATGTACTAAACCCATTGATGGCCTGAAAATGAAGGTACTCGAGTGCAGTATAGCCACGGAGCAGGCGCTCCATGTCACCATTTGAGAGGCAGACGGCAATGAGCTTGAGGTGCTTCTGTCGGGGTAGAATAAGAGAGGGCGCGTCATTAAGGGGCGAGAAATGGCAGTTCCTAAACTTGGCGATGCACAACATGAGCGCGAGGCGGAGCGCGGACTACAGCGAGCGCATATGCCCATCATCAAAAGTCAGCTCCTCGAGCTGATCTAGGGCGGGGGATCCGAACTAGTCATCAAGCTTGGCTCGGTCCCTGCCGTTGGAATGGAACTTGCCCATTCTATGGCCTCTGGTTGGGCCAGCGTGACTACCGAGGATCTTGGAGAATGCATCCAAGCTTTTGTGATAGCCATTGAAGAGCTCGTGGGTGTCGATGAGGTTGAGAGGGGTGAAGTTCCATAGGGGGCACTACCGCCAGGAAAGGACGGTTGTCCGTGCCCCAATTTGATTGGGAGGAGGGAGATGATGACTGTCAACATATCATCGGGAAGGCTGCGGATGAAGTCTATGCCTCTTGGAGTCGCTTGCAGTTCTAGCTCGCCCACCCCCCCCCTTCGCTTGTTGGCAGCCCCGTTCTCCACCTCTGGAGTCTCCTTGTCAGTGGTGCTTTCTGCTAGAAATGAGAGTAAAGAGAATATTTAGTTAAAATAGGGCAATAGAAAAGTGTATTGGTAACTAGGAATTATTAGGTAGGAATATAGTAAGAAAATGGAATAACAATTGGTTGCTTAAATACTACACAATTCATTTAACATTGCTGGGAAGGTTAACATGCAGATAGTTGAAAAGAAAACTTACTTCGAATAAACTCAGGACGGATGATTTTGTCGGGGAAGTTAGCATATATCTCATGACCAGGCCCTTTTATGTGCAGTCCAATGTTGGTGCCAACTTTTAGTAAATAAAACTAAGAAATTTCTCTCCAAAAGCCAGCGCCAAAATAGGAGTGACCAAGTTCATCAAGTCTTACAGTAGCAACGATTGTAAATCCATGGTTTGTGTGCAGTATGACATCCATGCAGCCTTGATCTATGTAAAGGGAAAAATTGTGCACTACATAATCGTTTTCATAGCACGGGATACGCTGCAAAAAATGGTGCGATTGTTAAAGAAAATATGGTAACATGCAAATATGGGCCCAAATTGAAAGAACTGAACAGCAGTTGAAATCGAAGGATAAAAATCTATAATTAAACAGATAGGGTAAACATGATGTCATGGAAATATGAGAGTAATCGAAAGAACAATACATCATTAATTTTTTCTTTCCCTACATGTGGCACCTTTTACCCAAATGTAGCAATATTTAGAATATCTTCAGGAACGTAGGCCATGCCAACTGATTTAGGGTGAGATTGAACATACCGCGCACATGCTCAAGTCATCTGGTACGGTGAGATGGAATCTCTGGCGGAGGTCGCAAGGTCCTGATGTCTCGGCCCACTATACACTCTCTGAATGAAAGAAAACCCTCAAATCAGCATGAATAAAAAATGAATTCAAGGTGATTTCCGCCGGGTGATTAAAGGAGGCAGATGAACTGGGATGAGAGATGAGATAACATCTCATTAATTTAGTTACCTTGCCGTCCATGTGAAAGAACACTCAGTAGGGCAGATTCCTAAACCGAGCGGAGCTGGGTCGACCACGAGCAGCGTCCTGAAAGTCGATGGAGATAGGTGGCGGCAAGTGGCTAAATGAGGTGGGGTTTGCCGGCATACTGGCGGCGGCGGCAGGCGGCGAGCTAAGTGGTTACCTCTGTGATAGGTGGTGCCATGCATAGACGTGGAGGAGCTTGTGCAGGTGTGAATGGGGACCGGAGGCATGGGGTGGCGGGTGGGGGTGAGGGTTTTTGTGATGTGGGGATGGCGAGGGTTTTATTTTTTCTCTTTTGAATTGGGTTGTGATGGTTTTCTGTCCCACAAAGAATTTCGGAGGCAACGGTTTGCTAGAGGGAACCATGTGTGATTGTCAAAAGAAGCAAAACAAAAGTCGTTGCACATGGTTCCAATTTTGGGAACCGTGTGTGATTGAAGCAACAGGAAAAATGAAAGTCATTGCACGCGGTTCCAATTGTGGGAACCATGTGTGATTGGCGTATTACATCTGTCCTGATTTATTGGTCCCCACTATAATTTGTACCAAATTTCGACCAAATATTTGACTAAGAAATGTTTATGCATGTCACAAAAAATTATATCATTGAACACTATGTTCAAATATGCATACAATGATATAATTTTTGCTGACCTGCACTAACATTTTTTCTGTTAAATCTTTGGTAAACATTTAACACAAATTACAAAGGGGACCAATAAACGAGAACGGATGTTGATTCCATCAACCGAACTGCTTGCATCCATATCCCACAGATAGACATAAGTAAACATAGATTAAACATACTCAGACATAGATAATAAGAGTACATGTACAAAAGCATAGTTCAACCGTCATTAAGCATGCTCAAGAGTACATATTTAAATGCCACATCTCATCTCACAAGCTAGCACGATCCCGAAGTTTCTCCAGGTACTCGGCGTACGCGCTATGCTCCACCCTGCGAGCATACTTCTCCTTGAAGGAGCCAACGACCTGTCCTTTTGCATGCGCCAGAACACTTTGATACGCGTCATTAAGTTTGCGGTTGCAAATGGGCATCGATAGCCACCGTTCATGGTCCTAATACGCCTATTATGCATTCCCACATAAAGCTCCCTCAGGATTTGCCTCTTGTACCTCCTCTAGACATCTTCATCCTCGCTGTCCACATTGTCAGACAACACCTATACAAATAGTAAAAAAATGTGGCGTCAAATTAATGGTTACAAACTAATCTCTAGCGAACATTTGGTACTTGCTAAAAATTGGCATCAAATCAACGATCACATGCCGTGAAGTAGGATTAGAAATTTATGGCTATTTATTTATACATATCCAGAGATTATGGTTTCATTTTTAAGCACATTCGTCTACGTACAGACCAATCTTGAAGAAAATAATGGCACAAACATATGTAGGTCATTCAAAATCAATTGTCAACTTCTGGCTAGGAATTATTAGCATGAACACTAACCCTAGTCGGATAACTAGCAGAAATCATTTTCACAGATGAAACAACTAACCACTTATCACTTGTACCATTCAAACAATCAATACACTACATGGATCTAACGAAACTTACACAGATTTCATGGATTGGGAGAATATAACCACAGGATTTCTATTCCAAAAAGGGGGAGGCAGGAGTAACCAGAGAAACCTTGGGATCTATTTGACACATAAATGGGTATAGATGACTAACCAGTCATTCGTCATTGTCGGAGTCATCGCCGGAGTGGTCGTCGGAGTCGTCGCCCGAGTCGTCACCAAAGTCGGTGCGGAACTTCGCCTCCGGCTGTGGAAGCTCGATGCCGTCGATGACGTCAGTTTGCAGTGATAACTCGCCGACGGTGACACCAATCTCAGTCTCCATCTCCACCTTGTGCTCTGATGCTTTAGCGGCCCTGGCGTCGCCACTCCCTCCGATGGGGCGCTCCAGCGACATCCTCATACACTGACAGCTTTGATGACTGAGAGTGGCGTCGAGGATGCAAGCAGATAGAGGGGATTGTGTGTGTCGCAAGAATGGGGTGCGACCGCTCGGGTGCACCATTAATATGGAGTAGTGGGAGAGAGGCGAGCGGCGGTCAAACCGCTGGCTCGCCTCCCGGTGAGCCTGCGCACTGGACTGCTAGCATGCCTACCGTTGTTTCACATAGCTACTCACACGCCTCCCGATTACACTATGCAGCGAGCACGCCTCCGTCAATTCACGCACCTACACGCATGCCTCCTGGTCTGCCTGCATTGCGGACTGCTCGCATGCGTCCCGTCAACTCACACCTGCTCGCACAATACACAGGTCACGTGGCGGCACGTTATTGTTTTTCTATTTGGATGATTAATGATACCGCTTTTTTTTCTTGCTTAATCGAAGCAAGGCATGTATCCATTGTTGGTCTAACGCTCACGGTTCAAACAAATAGTCTATTTGGGATACTGGTTCCCAATTATTAATAATCTCCCATTTGTAATTAGATAAAGATTAGATCAAAACTAGTCTCGAATTTGACCAAAAAAAGTACAATGCAACTTTGTATTGGTGTCCATATGACAACACGATAAGTTTCATGAACTTGAAATAAGTTTTGGATGTACTAGAATTTAAAAATCAAGATTCTCATTGTTTGAAATTTGTTGCATGGGGAGTAAACACGCACCCAGTGAGACACATGTGTTTTTGCAACCCATTTAGGTGCACTGTCACGTGTGCATGTAGCTCAAATTTGATTTTTGCACATTATACTCATACAAATATCAATCAGTTAATGTACTAAAACATATTAATGATCTCTAAATTTTTTTTGAAATTAAAACGTCCCTCCTTTGCACTACAAAAAAAAATATACATCCGTGACATTTTGGGTCGAATGAAAAAAAAATTTGTCATACTTATGACACTTCTATGATGATAATTGTGACAAAACCCAGTATCATCATAGATGTGGTGGGATCCTACTTCCATGACAAAAAATCATGACAGAAAATGGGCTTTTCGTCCTGGGCGGGTCGGAGACGCAACTGCATGACACTCTTTGGGCCGTCCATGACGGAAAATACCGTGGTAGAAGCGAGGGTGAGGAAAATATTGGGGTGTTCCCGGTTACGGTGGGTGGTCGGGACCGAGCGATGCACGTTTCTCTCGTACACGTACGCGTGTGTGTGTGAGGCATTGGGCTCTAACTGAACCTGAGCGAGGCATTGGGATCTAACTGAACCCAAGCGATTGCACTGCAGGCTATGCATTACTGAACCCAAGCGATCGATCGATGGTTGTTAACTGAACCCGATCGAGTGATTCCTTCGCTATTGCTGCTAACTGAAGCTGATCGGTGCTGCCTTTGGAGGAACAGTGAGAGTTGCGGGGTGGGGTGGTTGAACAGTGAGCGGTGGGGTGGATGAACAGGACCCCGTGGTGTTGCCTCTGGATGAACAGGACCCCGATCGATCGAGCCGGTTGGGGCTGGATGAACAGGACCCCGTGGAGGGCTGGATGAACAGGATGACCCTGTGGAGGGGTGGATGAACAGTAGACGGTAGAGGGGTGGATGAACAGTAGCCCGTGGAGGGTTGGTTGAACAGGAGCCCGTGGAAAGGGGTGGTTGAACAGTAGCCAGTGGTGTAGCGCGCGATGGAGGCTGGATGAATAGGAGCCCGTGGATGAATAGGAGAACGTGGAGGCTGGAGGAGGTCGACTGTGGATGAACAGTAGCCCGTGGAGGGTGGAGGAGGTCGACAGTGGAGATGAACAGTATCCGTGGAGTCCCGTTTTACGGTACGCCACACCCCTCCGATGAAGAGGACCCCCGTTTTGACCGTAGCCCTCCAACAAAAGTCCGTTTCATCTGTTTTGCGGTACGCCACACCCCTCCCGATCAACAGGACCCCGTTTCGACCGTAGGAGGTCCAACACAAGTCCGTTTTCTCTGTTTTGCGGTACGCCAGACCCCACCCGATGAACAGAATCCCGCTTTGAACGTGGCCGGTCAAACACAAGGCCGTTTTTTCCGTTCTGCGATACACTAGGCCTCGTTTCCGTCGCCTGTTCCATCCAAGCCGGTTGTCTCCCACACATTCCGTTGCCTCCCAATGAACACGACGCATTCCGTTGCCTCCCCATGAACCCGACACATTACGTTACCTCCCCATGAACATGACGATGACGCAGTTTCTCCGTTCTGACCCAGCCATGTATACGAGCCCTGGCCGTACGTATGCGCGAGTAGGCGTTCGAGACCCCACCCGTATGTATGTACGTGGCCGTGTTTTCTTTCTTTCACCCTGGCCGATATACGTACGTGTACATGCTACGTGTGTGCCTCTACTACGACACGTGCGCACCTCTACATCCACCAGTATGTATGTACACGTTCGCGACCAGAATGACAACACTACGTACGCTTCGACCTGGTGGGTCCCGACTATCAGGCACTTCCTTGCGTGCGAAGATGTAGATGGTGGGTCCTAGCAGTCAGGGTGGGATCGTTTTTTTATTTTTTTTCCGGACACACTTCTTTGCGTGCGAACATGTAGCTAGTGGGTCCCAACAGTCAGGGGGCGAATCATTTTTTTGTCGAACGCACTTCCTTGTGTGTGAAGATGTAGCTGGTGGGTCCCAGCAGTCAGGGGGGAAACATTTTTTTGCAAAATAAGCTAGCATGTCCTGTAGGTCCCTGCTGTTAGGTGGAGGAATAATTATGTTGCGCGTAATAAGGAGGCACTTCCTTGCGGCCGCCGTGGACCCAGCTATGGGCCTCTCCACGTACAGTACTCTTCTGATGGAAGTCTTTCCTTGACCATGTTGACCACGCCGCGCCGAGAGCACCAGGGCGGTGGACGATGGCGAGCCCTAGGAAGAGGACGACGCGGAGCCGGGGAAGACACGGAAGTGGATGCCCACGCGTAGAGGAGTATGAGGGTTCACTCGTTCGGCTGCGGTGTGAGGCTGTCGTCACCGTGGAATAACAGGGGGTGTGCGTGAGTAGAGGGATGGCCTGTCCAGCGGCAAGAGTATTAGGGGGCGGTGAGGCCTCCGCGGCATCACAGCCGGCCACGGGAGGCAGGAGCACACGACACGGCCGACGCTGGTTTAGGTGGCTGGAGCAAGAAGACCAGAGGTTGAAGAAGCACTACGGCCGTTGGATGGACATCATATAGTCACTGGAGCTAGAATCGTTCATATTGACTAAGTTGACAGAGCCCTCTGTCCCCGTCAGCTTAGTAGGCCCACAAGTCAGCCTCCCACCAAGGTGGGTCCCAGCTAGCAGGGGGAGTATTCATTTTTTCTGCTTAATAAGGAGGCACTTCCGGTTTGTCCGAGCTGACATGGGGGGAACTTTTTTTGCAAAAAATGGTGGCCAGTTAGGTGGGTCCTAGTAGTCAGGGGGAAAGGTTTTTTTTCGCAAAACACGGTGGCCCATCCGGTGGGTCCCTGCTGTCAGGTGGAGGAATCATTATTTTCCGCGTAATAAGGAGGCACTTCCTTGGTGCGGCCGTGGAGCCAGCTGTCAGCCTCTCCATGTACAGTACACCTCCGATGGAAGTCGTTCCTTGACCACGTTGACCACACCGCGTTCCGTTGCATGCATGCATACATGGGTGTGGTGCGTCCCCACTGTCAGCCTCTCACGTACAGTCATCTTCCGATGACTCTCGGTTGTTAACCATGTTGACCACACCGTGCTGAGCGCACCAAGGCCGCTGGTTGGCGAGGCCCCAGACTGGAACGACCCGGAGATGGTGAAGACGGGGCAGTGGAGTCACAGATGGAGAGGAGTGGGAAACTTGACTGGTTGGGTGCGCGGCAACACAGCCGCGATGCCGCCCACGGGAGACGGGCGCAAGAACAGAGGTTGAAGAAGGAGCACGGCTGTTGGATTAACATCCAACGGTCCAGCTGCTAGAATCATTTGTTGATTAAGTTCACAAAGCCCTATGTACACGTTTGCTTAGTAGGCCCACAAGTCACCAACCAAATCTGACGGGTCCCAGATGTCAATGGGACGAATAATTTTTTTGCAAAACAAGGAGGCACTTCCTTCCATGCAAAGATACAGCCGGTGGGTCCCAACTGTCAGATGGAGGAAACATTTTTTTTCACCTTAATACGGAGGAACTTTCCTTGCATGCGACCATGGACCTCGTGGGTCCCAGTCGTCAGGCTCTCCACGTACAGCCCTCTTTCGGTGAATCTCGTTTTTTGACCACGCCGCACCGAGTGCAGCGAGGCGGTGGACGGCAGCGAGGCCCCGGACAGGAACGACTCGGAGATGGGAAGACGCGGGAGTGGAGTCGCAGATTGAGAGGAGGAGAAGGGTTATAACTGGTTCTAGTGTGGCGTGGGGCTGCAGTCGGTGGAGAATAACAGGAGGTGTGGAGGGGTGGAGGGATAGCCTGGCCGGCGGTGAGCTAGCGCTTCGCAGCGATGCGTGCTAAGCAGAGCCGCTAGCTGCCGGAGGCCGGACCAGGCGGTCCTGGCGACGCTGGAGGAAGAAGACGAGAGATTGAAGGTGCATGCCAGCCGTTGGATATAAATCCAATGGCTGTGGATGTCACAATCATTTGTTGACCAAGTTGACGACGCCCTGCGTAGGCCTCGACCTATTGGCCCACATGTCAGCCTACAAAATTGTGGCATATATTTAACCCATGTTTTCTAGAATATACAGTCCATTTGCTAGGCTGGGTGAACAAATAATTTCGTGTCAATCAGGCCCATTTATATTTTCTAAAAAATCCCAGCCCATTTGCACTTCCTTGAAATACACGAATTAGCTGGGCTCGTTATATATATATAATGTTATGTTAGAAGGAGCAATTAATATCAAAGAATAAACTGGAGAGGCACATTTTTTATATGTATAATTAACAAATTAGCGAGTTATTTCTCAAAATAAAAATGAGCGCGTTATTATTATATTGGTCCTAAAAATCTTCGCAAGCTTTTGTACGCAATCACTAGGATTTTCCTTGCCTGTGAGTCTAAAACAACCAGGATTTTCCTTGCCAACTTCTGTTACACATTTAATTTTATAAGTTAATAACAGGTGCGATGTTTTTATAATGTATATATAAGTCTCTATAAAATATACGATAATAGTAATAATATAAATATATATAATGTGGTTAGAAGGGAAAACATAAATTGGACACTGCATTATCATTCTTATATATAGATAAATAGAACATAGACCTGCATTTTATTAAAAAAAATACATTGGGCCGCCGATCTTTAAGAAAAAGCCCATAGGCCGGTATGGACCTCAAAAAATAAGTTGAAACCACTGTCTCCGTATGTTGTGGGCTACGAATGTTAAAATACAAAACCTAGGCCTAGCTGATACTTGTTCGCCCTCTGGAAAAAAATGATACCAGATCCTCGAGGGAACTGAACTAAAGAGGGGGCCGGCGGCACGACTGAAGAAGCACATCAGGAACGACTTTTTTTTCTTCAGTGGATGGCTCTCGATAGCATTTTTTACTTGCCTCTGCACCATACAACTTGTATTTTTAGCCTCCCAGTCCGTCGTGGTGGACCAGCAGCCCATTTGCTAGGTGGGCAAACCTACAAAAACCAGCTACTGTACCTATGAACATTCCTTTGAATCAATAAAGCTTGGGAGATCTCTCAAAAAAATCGATTTTTCATCAAGCCCCAAAAACAACGCAGTACTATGTTTGTTTTGAGGCCGAAAACATTAGGGCAGGGGTTGAGCGGGGGAGAGGGGAAGATAGAGTAATAAAAAGATTAAATAGAGTTGATGCGCCATTGCTACCCTAACAAAGCAGGTGCAATTCTTGTCGGGAAGAAGGTGTGTCATTGACACCCACACGTCACATACCCCATAGTAGGCATACTAACAAGTTCACACACAAATACAACAGAAAAGGTAAACATTCATGTCAAACTTAGGTTCACAGGACACGTTCATAGCCAACATTCACTATCAACAACTCAAAAGATTCATATATACACAAGCTCAGCATATCTATGCATCCAAATGATTAATAGATCACACGATGATATTCATACATAATTCACAAAAAGATTCAGATATACACATGTTCAGTTTGTTTTGCATACAAATGATTGAGATCACAGCCAATATGATCCATGGACGAACTTTAATTACCTAGGGTACAGACTGGTAAATGGTGTTCAGTCGGAGGTACTTCTTGCTAAAATTAATTCTTGTACGAGTAAACTTTTGAGTACATAAGAGGCAGCATAGACAATCTGAACTTTGCTTGTAGGTTTATCCTCAAATAGTGGCCTCGTGCTGAGCGAGGTTTGAGCAACTCGGCCACTACTTTCATCCAACTAGTTTACTGGCTCATCTTGGTGCTGTAGCTCGCCAAAATTCTACATTGCAGACGAGAAAGGAGGCAGTTGAGAAAATGAACCAGCCAAATTTTTTGCACAGTTCAGCTGAAATGGAGCATCCCTGGCATGCAGACTGATTAAGTGCCAGATGAATATACGCGTCAACCAACTTGTCTGCGATCTTTAGACTCCATGCCATACAGTTCACTACCATATCTGCCAATAACCAAAAGGCACAAGTTGGGACCAAAGAGACTGTGTTCTTCTAGGCTATGCGCCAAGCAATATTTTTGGTGTTCACTCTCCTAATACTTGGGAGTTTGACAACTGCTTGATGCTGGTTGATACTCAAATGAATATAGGCACTTCTTGTCAATATCGATGCTTCTCTGAGTGAACTTTGGAGTACATAGCAGAAGCATAAGTATCTGTCCATATGATCATTTTGTGTCATTCTACTGAAATCACCCAGTGCAATGATTGCCTGTGAGTTCAGGCTCCAAGTTACTCCTTTATAAAATCGGCAAACATTAGCACAATACCAAATTACCAATACATGACAAGCACAATAATCACGATAAAGACCAGTACCAACCTGTGTGAGGTAGCATATCAATTACTATTTCCTTTGCCTGGAAGCCGAGATAAGTGAAGTGACTGACAGCAAAGGAAGAAAGCAAGACGAGATTAGCGACTGACAGGAAAGGACGAAAGCTGTCGAGGCAATGAACCACCCAAAGTTGTTGTGCGGTTCCACCAAAATCGAGCATCCCTGTTGGCACATATATTGAGAGAATGAGATTACTGCAATAGTGGGACTAGTTGATGAAACATACACTAACAAATATAAGAACCCTCATTATCTTAATGGGTAAAGTTAGCAACATAGTAGTCTTGCTTAAAGAGAGGTATTAGTTTATTTAATCAGTGCCAATTAGCTAAACACTCAAAGCATTGCCATTTATCGTAGGTTGCAAAACTTTAACGTGCAAAGATAAAGGAGTTTCTCATGACAGTAGCACGATACAAATAGAGATGACAGAAAACTAATATGGACGAAGGCCTTAGGCCCGTACCAACCTGAGAAAAAAAGCTTATTCATGTAGTCCCATAAGAGATGATAAAGCACTCACTGAAATCACTCAATAGTATATATTTTTGTGCACTTCAAATGTATGGTTGAAATCACTCTTGTTTACCAGTGCTGAGATTATATCGAAAGATTATCAAGAACTTCTAGCAGAGTTAAAGCACTGGCTGGGATACAGTTCATTGTATTGTCTTGTGTGGTTCCACTAAATTGTATGATTGGCACAACATGATCCATGTTTGCACAAGTAGGAACAAGGTGAAGCCTTCATTACCTTAGTGAGAAAGGATAGGAAGAGATTAGCATATTACTCTAATAGTAGCATCAAATACATGATGGACAATACGCAAAACATTGCCTCATTGAACCAATGGCAATAAATTGGCATGCAAAACAATATCATGATTATGTCATGACACTAATAACATTCCCTCCCTGCTCCACCACATGATTCACCTCCATAGACAAACACACACACGTACATGATTCAGCATAGGGTCCTACTAAAGATTTGTTTAACTCCCACAGGAAAATTAGGCAGCAATAAATTAGTGGTACTTAAGTACTCCTAATTAATTAAGTGAGACAGCAGAACTGGAAGGGCTCCCTGGAGGATCGTCACACATGTAAGGTACTCGTTGCCAGAGCCCTTGAATGGCCACGACTGAGGCCTCTCGCTTCAGCAAGATCGCCTTGGCATTGATTATTATTCTTCTTCTTCCTCTTCATGCTCTGTTTCTCTTTCTCCTCACTAGTTGGTGAAACCAAGTACATGATTGGCCTTCTATTTCAGAATTGGTTTTCTCAGTGAGGGAGTACAAGTGTACTAGTAAAAATAGTATTATTTTCTCATGGAAGTCGGAAAATAGAGATGAACACATGCATTAAATATCATTCTTACCTAAAGGAAGGTTATGGCGCCAATATGGATGATGAGGATTGGAACACGGATCTCCCTTTGCGCAGTTCCACCGAAATGAACCAACTGTTCCATTCTGACATTCCAGTTAAACAGCACAAAAGTCACTTCTTTTAAGAAGAGTTTTGTGCAGTGCACCAAAAGGTCATAGCAGCAACCAGGTGAATTGGATATCCATGTTTGCACAAAAAGGTACAGAGGAAACAGTCAAGAGTCTCAAAAAATTACAGGTAAAACCATAAGTCACTGCTTCTTCTCCTCTATTCCTTTCTTCTTCTCCTCTTCTTTTTCTTCTTTTTTCCTCTTCTTATTTATTTCTCCTCTTCTTCCTCTCCTCTTCTTCTCCTTTCTTCCTCTTCTTATTTTCCTTTTTACTCTCCTTCTTTTTCTTCTTCTTCTTCCATATTCCTTCTTCCTCTTTTCTTCTTTCCTTATTTAACTTTTTCCTCTATATTTTTTTCTTCTTCTCCTCTTATTTTTCTTCTTTTTTCTTCTTCTTATTTATTTCTCCTCCCAGTCCGTCGTGGTGGACCAGCAGCCCATTTGCTAGTTGGGCAAACCTACAAAAACCAGCTACTGTACCTATGAACATTCCTTTGAATCAATAAAGCTTGGGAGATCTCTCAAAAAAATCGATTTTTCATCAAGCCCCAAAAACAACGCAGTACTATGTTTGTTTTGAGGCCGAAAACATTAGGGCAGGGGTTGAGCGGGGGAGAGGGGAAGATAGAGTAATAAAAAGATTGAATAGAGTTGATGCGCCGTTGCTACCCTAACAAAGCAGGTGCAATTCTTGTCGGGAAGAAGGTGTGTCATTGACACCCACACGTCACATACCCCACAGTAGGCATACTAACAAGTTCACACACAAATACAACAGAAAAGGTAAACATTCATGTCAAACTTTGGTTCACAGGACACGTTCATAGCCAACATTCACTATCAACAACTCAAAAGATTCATATATACACAAGCTCAGCATATCTATGCATCCAAATGATTAATAGATCACACGACGATATTCATACATAATTCACAAAAAGATTCAGATATACACATGATCAGTTTGTTTTGCATACAAATGATTGAGATCACAGCCAATATGATCCATGGACGAACTTTAATTACCTAGGGTACAGACTGGTAAATGGTGTTCAGTCGGAGGTACTTCTTGCTAAAATTAATTCTTGTACGAGTAAACTTTTGAGTACATAAGAGGCAGCATAGACAATCTGAATTTTGCTTGTAGGTTTATCCTCAAATAGTGGCCTCGTGCTGAGCGAGGTTTGAGCAACTCGGCCACTACTTTCATCCAACTAGTTTACTGGCTCATCTTGGTGCTATAGCTCGCCAAAATTCTACATTGCAGACGAGAAAGGAGGCAGTTGAGAAAATGAACCAGCCAAATTTTTTGCACAGTTCAACTGAAATGGAGCATCCCTGGCATGCAGACTGATTAAGTGCCAGATGAATATACGCGTCAACCAACTTGTCTGCGATCTTTAGACTCCATGCCATACAGTTCACTACCATATCTGCCAATAACCAAAAGGCACAAGTTGGGACCAAAGAGACTGTGTTCTTCTAGGCTATGCGCCAAGCAATATTTTTGGTGTTCACTCTCCTAATACTTGGGAGTTTGACAACTGGTTGATGCTGGTTGATACTCAAATGAATATAGGCACTTCTTGTCAATATCGATGCTTGTCTGAGTGAACTTTGGAGTACATAGCAGAAGCATAAGTATCTGTCCATATGATCATTTTGTGTCGTTCTACTGAAATCACCCAATGCAATGATGTGCCTGTGAGTTCAGGCTCCAAGTTACTCCTTTATAAAATCGGCAAACAGTAGCACAATACCAAATTACCAATACATGACAAGCACAATAATCACGATAAAGACCAGTACCAACCTGTGTGAGGTAGCATATCAATTACTATTTCCTTTGACTGGAAGCCGAGATAAGCGAAGTGACTGACAACAAAGGAAGAAAGCAAGACGAGATTAGCGACTGACGGGAAAGGACGGAAGCTGTCGAGGCAATGAACCACCCAAAGTTGTTGTGCGGTTCCACCAAAATCGAGCATCCCTGTTGGCACATATATTGAGAGAATGAGATTACTGCAATAGTGGGACTAGTTGATGAAACATACACTAACAAATATAAGAACCCTCATTATCTTAATGGGTAAACTTAGCAACATAGTAGTCTTGCTTAAAGAGAGGTATTAGTTTATTTAATCAGTGCCAATTAGCTAAACACTCAAAGCATTGCCATTTATCATAGGTTGCAAACATTAACGTGCAAAGATAAAGGAGTTTCTCATGACTGTAGCACGATACAAATAGAGATGACAGCAAACTAATATGGACGAAGGCCTTAGGCCCGTACCAACCTGAGAAAAAAAGCTTATTCATGTAGTCCCATAAGAGATGATAAAGCACTCACTGAAATCACTCAATAGTATATATTTTTGTGCACTTCAAATGTATGGTTGAAATCACTCTAGTTTACCAGTGCTGAGATTATATCGAAAGATTATCAAGAACTTCCAGCAGAGTTAAAGCACTGGCTGGGATACAGTTCATTGTATTGTCTTGTGTGGTTCCACTAAATTGTATGATTGGCACAACATGATCCATGTTTGCACAAGTAGGAACAAGGTGAAACCTTCATTACCTTAGTGAGAAAGGATAGGAAGAGATTAGCATATTACTCTAATAGTAGCATCAAATACATGATGGACAATACGCAAAACATTGCCTCATTGAACCAATGGCAATAAATTGGCATGCAAAACAATATCACGATTATGTCATGACACTAATAACATTCCCTCCCTGCTCCACCACATGATTCACCTCCATAGACAAACACACACACGTACATGATTCAGCATAGGGTCCTACTAAAGATTTGTTTAACTCCCACAGGAAAATTAGGCAGCAATAAATTAGTGGTACTTAAGTACTCCTAATTAATTAAGTGAGACAGCAGAACTGGAAGGTCTCCCTGGAGGATCGTCACACATGTAAGGTACTCGTTGCCAGAGCCCTTCAATGGCCTCGACTGAGGCCTCTGGCTTCAGCAAGATCGCCTTGGCATTGATTATTATTCTTCTTCTTCCTCTTCATGCTCTGTTTCTCTTTCTCCTCACTAGTTGGTGAAACCAAGTACATGATTGGCCTTCTATTTCAGAATTGGTTTTCTCAGTGAGGGAGTACAAGTGTACTAGTAAAAATAGTATTATTTTCTCATGGCAGTCGGAAAATAGAGATGAACACATGCATTAAATATCATTCTTACCTAAAGGAAGGTTATGGCGCCAATATGGATGATGAGGATTGGGACACAGATCTCCCTTTGTGAGTTCCACCGAAATGAACCAACTGTTCCATTCTGACATTCCAGTTAAACAATACAAAAGTCACTTCTTTTAAGAAGAGTTTTGTGCAGTGCACCAAAAGGTCATAGCAGCAACCAGGTGAATTGGATATCCATGTTTGCACAAAAAGGTACAGACGAAACAGTCAAGAGTCTCAAACAATTACAGGTAAAAACATAAGTCACTGCTTCTTCTCCTCTATTCCTTTCTTCTTCTCCTCTTCTTTTTCTCCTTTTTTCCTCTTCTTATTTATTTCTCCTCTTCTTCCTCTCCTCTTCTTCTCCTTTCTTCCTCTTCTTATTTTCCTTTTTCCTCTCCTTCTTTTTCTTCTTCTTCTTCCATATTCCTTCTTCCTCTTTTCTTCTTTCCTTATTTTACTTTTTCCTCTATATTTTTTTCTTCTTCTCCTCTTCTTTTTCTTCTTTTTTCTTCTTCTTATTTATTTCTCCTCTTCTTATCCTTTCTTCCTCTTCTTATTTTCCTTTTTCCTCTCCTTCTTTTTCTTCTACTTCTTCCTTCTTCCTTCTTCCTCTTTTCTTCTTTCCTTATTTTACTTTTTCCTCTACACTAACCTAAAATGCACTAACCTAAAATCGGTATCTACTAACAACCTAAATAAAAAATTAATACATATATGAAAAAACATATATAAACAAAAAAATGCTATGAACATTATATTCATACATACATAGACACATCCATTCATCATATAGCTACCACATACATATATACATTATATATATGAAAAAAATGCAATGAACAAAAAAATACACATGTATATATGAAAAAATGCTTTGAACACAGAGCCTCGACGGCGGCTGCTTACATCAGGGGCGGCCGGCGAGGGCGACGGCGGGGGCGGCGAGGGCGTCGGGGACGACCATGGTAGGGGGCGTGGGCCGGCGAAGGGCGTGGCCGGCGACGACGGCGACGGTGGGAGGGCGGGTCGTGCGGTAGGGGAGCGACTAGGCGCTCTCGGGGTTGACGGCGACGGCGACGACGGGCGCGGGCGACGACGACGGCGTCGGCGGGGGTGGCGGGCGGCGTCGGGGCAGCCTGGCGGTGACGGGGCAGGGGCGACGACGGGGTCGCGCGGACGGCGTCGAGGCGGAGCACAGACGGCGTCAGGGCGGTGCGCGGGTGGCGTCTGGGCGGCCCGCGGCGTCGAGGCAGTGGACGGCGTCGATCTGGGCAGCCTGGCGGCGTCGATGAGCTTGGCGTCGTCGGGCGGGCCGGGGGGCAACTGGCGATGAGTTCGTCAAATTTTCCTAAGTGTTACTTATATACCCAGGCCTTTGGTCCCGGATCGTGAAACCAACCGGGACTAATGCACCCTTTAGTCCCGGTTGGTGCCACCAACCGGGACCAATGGGCTCTTTTCAGGAGCCCAAAGGGCGGGAAGTGGCGGCCGTTGGTCCCGATTAGTGGCACCAACCGGGACTAAAGGTGGGTCATTGGTCCTGGTTGGTGCCACGAACTGGTACCAATGCCACCCTTTAGTCCTGGTTGGTGCCACCAACCAGGACTAAAGGCCCCTGTGCTGCCCGCATCGCGGCGAAAGTTTAGTCCCACCTCGCTAGTTGAGAGGGCTCGAGAGTGCTTTATAAGCGCTGTTGCGCCCACCCTCTCGAGCTCCTCTCAACTGCAGGCTTTCGAGCCTAATCTCACACTATGCTGTTGTGGGCCTATTGGGCCTTCTACGGGCCTGAATCCTGGCCCAGGTTGGGTTTCTAGTCATATTCAGGCCGTGGTGGCCCAATATGTGGCAGTTTTTTTTCCAGTTTTTTTTGGTTTTTGCATTATTTATTTTCTTTTGTTTTTTGCTTTATTTTTTAAATTCTTTTTGCTTTTAGTTTTAGAAAAATTATAAACTTTCTGTTAGTGCCATTAGTTTTCAAATTTGGAAACACTTTTTTGTTTTCTTTCTTGCTTTATTTATTTTACTTTGTTTCTACTTACAACAAAATACTTATTGTTGCTATTTTTATTTTTTTTCCTGTTTTTTTGTTTTGTTTTCTATATTTTTTTTTTGCTTTATTTTTTAATTCTTTTTTTCTTTTAGTTTTAGAAAAATTATAAACTTTATGTTAGTGCCATTAGTTTTCAAATGAACTCTGAAAAAGTTGTAAGTTGGCATGGTATCATAAATTCACCCACATAGCATGTGCATGTACAAAACGGACAATGGTATCATACTCGTCTGTCACAAAGTTGGCATGGTATCATCATAATAGTTGCGGGAGAAAGTCTTCACTTTTTCTTCGCTTGTGTCATTTGCTTATTGTGCCGTAACCATGGATAATCTTCATTGTTTATCAGGATGCTGGGATCAGACTTGACTTTGAAGGGAGGAACTTCATGAAACTTTTCATAATCTTCAGACATGTCTGTCTTGCCCTCCACTCCCACGATGTCCCTTTTTCCTGAAAGAACTATGTGGCGCTTTGGCTCATCGTATGATGTATTCGCTTCCTTATCTTTTATTTTTCTCGGTCTAGTAGACATTTCCTTCACATAGATAACCTGTGCCACATCATTGGCTAGGACGAACAGTTCGTTAGTGTACCCAAGATTTTCCAGATCCACTGTTGTCATTCCGTACTGTGGGTCTACCTATACCCCGCCTCCTGACAGATTGACCCATTTGCACTTAAACAAAGGGACCTTAAAATCATGTATGTAGTCAAGTTCCTATATGTCCACTATGTAACCATAATATGTGTCCTTTCCCCTCTCGGTTGTTCCATCAAAGCGGACACCGCTGTTTTGGTTGGTGCTCTTTTGATCTTGGTCAATCGTGTAAAATGTATTCCCATTTATCTCGTATCCTTTGTAAATCAATACAATCAAAGATGGTCCCCTGGACAACAAGCACAGCTCATCACAAACAGTGTTTTCACCTCTGAGACGTGTTTCCAACCAACTGCTGAAAGTCCTGATGTGTTCACATGTAATCCAGTCGTTGCACTACTCTGGGTGTTTGGAGCGCAGACTGTTCTTGTGTTCATTGACATACGGTGTCACCAAAGTAGAGTTCTGTAGAACTGTGTAGTGTGCTTGAGACCAAGAATATCCGTCCCTGCATGCCTTTTCTAGTCAGTCTCCCCTCATACCGCGATTTAGGGAGACCTATCTTCTTAAGGCCAGGAATCAAGTCAACACAAAACCTGATGACATCCTTTGTTTGATGGCCCATGGAGATGCTTCCTTCTGGCCTAGCGCGGTTATGGACATATTTATTTAGGACTCCCATGAACCTCTCAAAGGGGTACATATTGTGTAGAAATACGGGGCCCAGAATGACAATCTCGTCAACTAGATGAACTAGGACGTGCGTCATGATAGTAAAGAAGGATGGTGGGAACACCAGCTCGAAACTGACAAGACATTGCACCACATCACTCCTTAGCCTTGGTATGATTTCTGGATCGATCACCTTTTGAGAGATTGCAGTGAGGAATGCACATAGCTTCACAATGGCTAATCGAACATTTTCCGGTAGAAGCCCCCTCAATGCAACCGGAAGCAGTTGCGTAATAATCACGTGGCAGTCATGAGACTTTAGGTTCTGAAACTTTTTCTTTACCATATTTATTATTCCCTTTACATTCGACGAGAAGCTAGTCGGGACCTTCATACTAAGCAGGCATTCAAAGAAGATTTCCTTCTCTTCTTTGGTAAGAGCATAGCTGGCAGGACCTTCGAACTGCTTTAGAGGCATGCCGTCTTTTTCGTGCAAACATTGCAGTTCCTCCCATGCTTCAGCTGTATCTTGTTTTTCCATACACGCCCAAGAAGCCTAGCAGGTTCACGCAAAGGTTCTTCGTCACGTGCATCACGTCAATTGAAGAGCGGACATGTAGGTCTTTCCAGTAGGGTAGGACCCAAAATATAGATTTCTTCTTCCACATGGGTGTGTGTCCCTCAGCGGCATTCGGAACGGCTAGTGTGCCGGGATCCTTTCCAAAGATTACGTGTAAATCAGTGACCATAGCAAGTACGTGATCACCGGTACGCATGGCAGGCTTCTTCCGGTCAGAAGAAATCGACAATGGCCCAGGTACACATTCTAGTCTGCCTCACCTTTGAAATGCTTGCCTTTCTTTCGACATTAATGGTTGGTCGGAAGAAATCGACAATGGCCCAGGTACACATTCTTCCTGCAGCTTCCCAGGTATGTACTATCGGTGTCAAGTAAACAGTGCGTGCATGCGTGGTATCCCTTGTTTGTCTGTCCTGAAAGGTTACTGAGAGCGGGCCAATCGTTGATGGTCACGAACAGCAACACCTTGTTGGGGAATGTAGCAGAAAATCAAAATTTTCCTACGTGTCACCAAGATCTATCTATGGAGAGACTACCAACGAGGGGAAGGAGAGTGCATCTACATACCCTTGTAGATCGCTAAGCGGAAGCGTTCAAGAGAACGGGGTTGAAGGAGTCGTACTCGTCGTGATCCAAATCACCGGAGATCCTAGTGCCGAACGGACGGCACCTCCGCGTTCAACACACATACAGCCCGGTGACGTCTCCCATGCCTTGATCCAGCAAGGAGAGAGGGAGAGGTTGAAGAAGACTCCATCCAGCAGCAGCAGGACGGCGTGGTGGTGGTGGAGGAGCGTGGCAATCCTCCAGGGCTTCGCCAAGCACCGCGGGAGAGGAGGAGGACTTGGGAGAGGGGGAGGGCTGCGCCAGAACTTCGTGTGAAGCTCCCATGCGCCTCCCCACTATATATAGGGGTGGAGGGGCTGGTTTCTTACCCTCCAAGTCCATTGGGGCGTTGGCCAAGGTGGGAGGAAAGAAATCCCATCATTTCCTTCCCCACCGATTGTTATCCCCCCTTTTTAGGGATCTTGATCTTATCCCTTCGGGATGTGATCTTATTCCTTCTAAGGGGTGATCTTGGTGCGCCTTGACCAGGGGTGTGGGGCCTTGCCCTCACTACCCACGTTCATGTGGGTCCCCCCATGCAGGTGGGCCTCACTCCGGAACCTTCTAGAACCTTCTCGGTACAATACCGAAAAATCCCGAACATTTTCTGGTGGCCAAAATAGGACTTCCCATATATAAATCTTTACCTCCGGACTATTCCGGAACTCCTCCTGACGTCCGGGATCTCATCCGGGACTCCGAACAACATTCGGTAACCACATACAAAATTCCTTTATGACCCTAGCGTCATCGAACCTTAAGTGTGTAGACCCTACGGGTTCGGGAGACATGTAGACATGACCGAGACGTTCTCCGGTCAATAACCAACAGCGGGATCTGGATACCCATGTTGGCTCCCACATGTTCCACGATGATCTCATCAGATGAACCACAATGTTAAGGACTCAATCGATCCCGTATACAATTCCCTTTGTCTAACGGTATTGTACTTGCCCGAGATTCGATCGTCGGTATACCGATACCTTGTTCAATCTCGTTACCGGCAAGTCTCTTTACTCGTTCCGTAACGCATCATCCCGTGATCAACCCCTTAGTCACATTGTGCACATTATGATGATGTCCTACCGAGTGGGCCCAGAGATACCTCTCCGTTTACACGGAGTGACAAATCCCAGTCTCGATTCGTGCCAACCCAACAGACACTTTCGGAGATACCTGTAATGCACCTTTATAGCCACCCAGTTACGTTGTGACGTTTGGTACACCCAAAGCATTCCTACGCTATCCGGGAGTTGCACAATCTCATGGTCTAAGGAAAAGATACTTGACATTAGAAAAGCTTTAGCATACGAACTACACGATCTTTGTGCTAGGCTTAGGATTGGGTCTTGTCCATCACATCATTCTCCTAATGATTTTATCTCGTTATCAATGACATCCAATGTCCATAGCCAGGAATCCATGACTATCTGTTGATCACAACGAGCTAGTCAACTAGAGGCTCACTAGGTTCATATTGTAGTCTATGTATTCACACGTGTATTACGATTTCTGGATAATACAGTTATAGCAAGAATAAAAGACTATTATCATGAACAAAGAAATATAATAATAACACTTTTATTATTGCCTCTAGGGCATATTTCCAACAGTCTCCCACTTGCACTAGATTCAATAATCTAGTTCACATCACCATGTGATTAACACTGACAGGTCACATCACCATGTGACCAACATCCAAAGAGTTTACTAGTGTGATTAAACTAGTTCACATCATCATGTGATTAAGACTCAATGAGATCTGGGGTTTGATCATGTTCTGCTTGTGAGAGAGGTTTCAGTCAACGGGTCTGCAACATTTAGATCCGTATGTACTTTGCAAATCTCTAGGTCATATTGTAAATGCTGCTTCCACGCTCCACTTGGAGCTATTCCAAATGGTTGCTCCACTATACGTATCCGGTTTGCTACTTAGAGTCACTCGGATAGGTGTTAAAGCTTGCATCGACGTAACCCTTTACGCCGAACTCTTTATCACCTCCATAATTGAGAAACATGTCTTTATTTGTTACAAGGACAATTTTGACCGCTGTCTAATGATCCATTCCTGGATCATTCTTGTACCCCTTGACTGACTCATGGCAAGGCACACTTCCGGTGCGGTACACAGCATAGCATACTATAGAGCCTACGTCTCAAGCATAGGGGACGACCTTCGTCCTTTCTCTCTTTTCTGTTGTGGTCGAGCTTTAAGTCTTAACTTCATACCTTACATCTCAGGCAAGAACTCCTTCTATGACTGATCCATCTTGAACACCTTCAAGATCATGTTAAGGTATGTGCTCATTTGAAAGTACCATTAAGCGTTTTTGATCTATCCTCATAGATCTTGATGCTCAATGTTCAAGTAGCTTAATCCAGGTTTTCACTTGAAAAACACCTTTCAAATAACCCTATATGCATTCCAGAAATTCTACATCATTTCTGATCATCAATATGTCAACAACATATACTCATCAGAAAGTCTATAGTACTCCCACTCACTTCTTTGGAAATACAAGTTTCTCATAAACTTTGTATAAAACCAAAATCTTTGATCATCTTATCAAAGTGCACATTCCAACTCCGAGATGCTTACTCCAGTCCATGGAAGGATCGCTAGAGCTAGCATACCTTTTAGCATCCTTAGGATCGACAAAACCTTTCTGATTGTATTACATACAACCTTTCCTTACGAAAACTGGTAAGGAAACTCATTTTGACATCCATCTGCCAGATTTCATAAATGCAGCTAATGCTAACATGAATCCGACGGACTTAAGCATCGCTACGGATGAGAAAATCTCATCGTAGTCAACTCCTTGAACTTGTGAAAAACTCTTCGCCACAAGTCGAGCTTCATAGACGGTGACATTACCATCCACGTCTGTCTTCTTCTTAAAGATCCATTTATCTTAATGGCTTTTCCGATCATTGGGCAAGTCCACCAAACTCCATGCTTTGTTCTGATACATGGATCCTATCTCGGATTTCATGATTTCTTAACCATTTGTCGGAATTTGGGCCCACCATCGCTTCTCCATAGCTCGTAGGTTCATTGTTGTCTAGCAACATGACCTTCAAGACAGGATTACTGTACCACTCTGAAGCAGTACGTATCCTTGTCACCCTACGAGGTACGGTAGTGACTTGATCCGAAACTTCATGATCACTATCATAAGCTTCCACTTCAATTGGTGTAGGTGCCACAGGAACAACTTCCTGTGCCCTGATACACACTGGTTGAAGTGATGGTTCAATAACCTCATCAAGTGTCCACCATCCTCCCACTCAACTTTCCGAGATGAACTTTTCCTCGAGAAAGGACCCAATTCAAGAAACAATCCCTATTGCTTTCGGATCTGAATTAGGAGGCATACCCAACTGTTTTGGGTGTCCTATGAAGATGCATTTTATCCGCTTTGGGTTCGAGCTTATCAACCTGAAACTTTTTCACATAAGCGTCGCAGCCCCAAACCTTTAAGAAACGACAACTTAGGTTTCTCCAAACGGTGTCGTCTCAACGGAATTACGTGGTGCCCTATTTAAAGTGAATGTGGTTGTCTCTAATGCCTAACCCATGAATGACATTGATAATTCGATAAGAGACATCATGGGACCCACCATATCCAATAGGGTGAAACTATGATGTTCGGACACACCATCACACTATGGTGTTCCAGGCGGTATTAATTGTGAAACAATTTCCACAATGTCTTAATTGCGTGCCAAAGCTCGTAACTCAGATACTCATCTCTATGATCATATCATAGACATTTTATCCTCTTGTCACAATGATCTTCAACTTCACTCTGAAATTACTTGAACCATTCAATAATTCAGACTTGTGTTTCATCAAGTAAATATACTCAACATCTACTCGAATCATTTGTGAAGTAAGAACATAACGATATTCATTGCATGCCTCAGCATTCATTGGACTGCACACATCAAAATGTGTTACTTCCAACAAGTTGCTATCTTGTTCCATCTTACTGAAACCGTGGCTTTTCAGTCATCTTGCCCATGTGGTATGATTTGCATATCTCAAGTGATTCAAAATCAAGTGAGTCCAAACGATCCATCTGCATGGAGTTTCTTCATGCGTATACACTAATAGACATGGTTCGCATGTCTCAAACTTTTCAAAAATGAGTGAGTCCAAAGATCCATCAACATGGAGCTTCTTCATGCGTTTTAAACCAATATGACTTACATGGCAGTGCCACCAGTAAGTGGTACTATCATTACTATCTTTTGGCATGAAAATGTGTATCACTACGATCGAGATTCAATAAACCATTTTTAGGTGCAAGACCACTGAAGGTATTATTCACATAAATAGAGAAACTATTATTCTCCTTAAATGAATAACCGTATTGCAATAGACATAATCCAATCATGTCTATGCTCAACGCAAACACCAAATAACAATTATTTAGGTTTAACACCAATCTCGTTGGTAGAGGGAGCGTGCGATGCTTGATCACATCAAGCTTGGAAAAACTTCCAACACATATCGTCAGCTCACCTTTAGCTAGTCTCGTTTACTCCGTAGCTTTTATTTCGAGTTACTGACACTTAGCAACCGAACCGGTATCTTATACCCTGGTGCTACTAGGAGTACTAGTAAAGTACACATTAACATAATGTATATCCAATATACTTCTATCGACCTTGCCAGCCTTCTCATCTACCAAGTATCTAGGGTAATTCCGCTCTAGTGACTATTCCCCTTATCACAGAAGCACTTAGTCTCAGGTTTGGGTTCAACCTTGGGTTTCTTCACTAGAGCAGCAGTTGATTTGCCATTTCATGAAGTATCCCTTCTTGCCCTTGCCCTTCTTGAAACTAGTGGTTTCACCAACCATCAACAATTGATGCTCCTTCTTGATTCCTACTTTCGCGGTGTCAAACATCGTGAATACCTCAATGATCATCATATCTATCCTTGATATGTTATAGTTCATCACGAAGCTCTAGCAGCTTGGTGGCAATGACTTTGGAGAAACATCACCATCTTATTGGAAGATCAACTCCCACTTGATTCAAGTGATTGTTGCACTCAGACAATCTGAGCACAAGCTCAACGATTGAGCTTTTCTCCTTAGTTTGCAGGCTAAGAAAATCGTCGGAGGTCTTATACCTCTTGACGTGGGCACGAGCCTGAAATCCTAATTTCAGCCCTCGAAACATCTCATATGTTCCGCCATGTTTCAAAAAACGTCTTTGGTGCCTCTACTCTAAACCATTTAACTGAACTATCACGTAGTTATCAAAACGTGTATGTCCGATGTTCGCAACATCCACAGACGACGTTTGGGGTTCAGCACACTGAGCGGTGCATTAAGGACATAAGCTTTCTACTGTCCGCATAATCGCTACTATCAACTTTCAACTATATTTTCTCTAGGATCATATCTAAAAAGTGGAACTAAAGCGCGAGCTTACGACATAATTTGCAAAGATCTTTTGACTATGTTCAGGATAATTAAGTTCATCTTATGAACTCCCACTCAGATAGACATCCCTCTAGTCATATAAGTGATTACATGATCCGAGTCAACTAGGCCGTGTCCGATCATCACGTGAGACGGACTAGTCATCATCGGTGAACATCTTCATGTTGATCGTATCTACTATACGACTCATGTTCGACCTTTCGGTCTCTGTGTTCCGAGGCCATGTCTGTACATGCTAGGCTCGTCAAGTTAACCCTAAGTGTTTCGCGTGTGTAAATCTGTCTTACACCCGTTGTATGTGAACGTAAGAATCCATCACACCCGATCATCACGTGGTGCTTAGAAGCGACGAACTTTAGCAACGGTGCACAGTTAGGGGCGAACACTTCTTGAAATTGTTGTAAGGGATCATATTATTTACTACCGTCGTTCTAAGTAAACAAGATGCATAAACATAATAAACATCACATGCAATTATATAGTAGTGACATGATATGGCCAATATCATATAGCTCCATTGATCTCCATCTTCGGGGCTCCATGATCATCATCGTCACCGGCATGACACCATGATCTCCATCATCATGATCTCCATCATCGTGTCTTCATGAAGTTGTCTCGCCAACTATTACTTCTACTACTATGGCTACCGGTTAGCAATAAAGTAAAGTAATTACATGGCGTTGTTCAATGACACGCAGGTCATACAATAAATAAAGACAACTCCTATGGCTCCTGCCGGTTGTCATACTCATCGACATGCAAGTCGTGAATCCTATTACAAGTACATGATCAATCTCATACATCACATATCATTCATCACATTCTTCTTGTCCATATCACATCACAAAGCATACCCTGCAAAAACAAGTTAGACATCCTCTAATTGTTGTTTGCATGTTTTACGTGGCTGCTATGGGTTTCTAGCAAGAACGTTTCTTACCTATGCAAGACCACAATGTGATATGTCAATTTCCATTTACCCTTCATAAGGACCCTTTTCATCGAATCCGTTTCGACTAAAGTGGGAGAGACTGGCACCCGCTAGCCACCTTATGCACCAAGTGCATGTCATTCGGTGGAACCTGTCTCACGTAAGAGTACGTGTAAGGTCGGTCCGGGCTGCTTCATCCCACAATACCGTTGAAACAAGATTGGACTAGTGACGGTAAGCATATTGAACAACATCAACGACCACTACTACTTTGTGTTCTACTCGTGCAAAGAATCTACGCAATAGACCTAGCTCATGATGCCACTGTTGGGGAACGTAGCAGAAAATCAAAATTTTCCTACGTGTCACCAAGATCTATCTATGGAGATACTAGCAACGAGGGGAAGGAGAGTGCATCTACATACCCTTGTAGATCGCTAAGCGGAAGCGTTCAAGAGAACAGGGTTGAAGGAGTCGTACTCGTCGTGATCCAAATCACCGGAGATCCTAGTGCCAAACGGACGGCACCTCCGCGTTCAACACACGTACATCCCGGTGACGTCTCCCATGCCTTGATCCAGCAAGGAGAGAGGGAGAGGTTGAGGAAGACTCCATCCAGCAGCAGCACGACGGCGTGGTGGTGGTGGAGGAGCGTGGCAATCCTGCAGGGCTTCGCCAAGCACTGCGGGAGAGGAGGAGGACTTGGGAGAGGGGGAGGGCTGCGCCAGAACTTCGTGTGAAGCTCCCATGCGCCTCCCCACTATATATAGGGGTGGAGGGGCTGGTTTCTTGCCCTCCAAGTCCATTGGGGCGTTGGCCAAGGTGGGAGGAAAGAAATCCCATCATTTCCTTCCCCACCGATTGTTATCCCCCCTTTTTAGGGATCTTGATCTTATCCCTTCGGGATGTGATCTTATTCCTTCTAAGGGGTGATCTTGGTGCGCCTTGACCAGGGGTGTGGGGCCTTTCCCTCGCTACCCACATTCATGTGGGTCCCCCCATGCAGGTGGGCCCCACTCCGGAACCTTCTAGAACCTTCCTGGTACAATACCGAAAAATCCCGAACATTTTCCGGTGGCCAAAATAGGACTTCCCATATATAAATCTTTACCTCCGGACTATTTCGGAACTCCTCGTGACGTCCAGGATCTCATCCGAGACTCCAAACAACATTCGGTAACCACATACAAAATTCCTTTATGACCCTAGCGTCATCGAACCTTAAGTGTGTAGACCCTACGGGTTCGGGAGACATGTAGACATGACCGAGACGTTCTCCGGTCAATAACCAACAGCGGGATCTGGATACCAATGTTGGCTCCCACATGTTCCACGATGATCTCATCGGATGAACCACGATGTCAAGGACTCAATCGATCCCGTATACAATTCCCTTTGTCTAACGGTATTGTACTTGCCCGAGATTCGATCGTCGGTATACCGATACCTTGTTCAATCTCGTTACCGGCATGTCTCTTTACTCGTTCCATAACACATCATCCCGTGATTAACCCCTTGGTCACATTGTGCACATTATGATGATGTCCTACCAAGTGGGCCCAGAGATACCTCTCCGTTTACACGGAGTGACAAATCCCAGTCTCGATTCGTGCCAACCAAACAGACACTTTCGGAGATACCTGTAATGCACCTTTATAGCCACCCAGTTACGTTGTGACGTTTGGTACACCCAAAGCATTCCTACGGTATCCGGGAGTTGCACAATCTCATGGTCTAAGGAAAAGATACTTGACATTAGAAAAGCTTTAGCATACGAACCACACGATCTTTGTGCTAGGCTTAGGATTGGGTCTTGTCCATCACATCATTCTCCTAATGATGTGATCCTGTTATCAATGACATCCAATGTCCATAGCCAGGAAACCATGACTATCTGTTGTTCACAATGAGCTAGTCAACTAGAGGCTCACTAGGGACATATTGTGGTCTATGTATTCACACGTGTATTACGATTTCTGGATAATACAGTTATAGCATGAATAAAAGACTATTATCATGAACAAAGAAATATAATAATAACACTTTTATTATTGCCTCTAGGGCACATTTCCAACACGCCTTTAGGTCAAATTCCTCCTGTTTGTGCTCATCCCACGTACGTACACTATTTCCATTCCATAGCAGTAAAAGTTCTTCAACTAATGGCCTTAGGTACACATCAATGTCGTTGCCGGTTTGCTTAGGGCCTTGCATGAGAACTGGCATCATAATGAACTTCCGCTTCATGCACATCCAATGAGGAAGGTTATACATACATAGAGTCACGGGCCAGGTGCTGTGATTGCTGCTCTGCTCCCCGAAAGGATTAATGTCATCCGTGCTTAAAGCAAACCATACGTTCCTTGGGTCACTTGCAAACTCATCCCAATACTTTCTCTCAATTTTTCTCCACTGCGACCCATCAGCAGGTGCTCTCAACTTCCCATCTTTCTTAAGGTCCTCACTGTGCCATCGCATCAACTTGGCATGCTCTCCATTTCTAAACAGACGTTTCAACCATGGTATTATAGGAGCATACCACATCACCTTCGCAGGAACCGTCTTCCTGGGTGGCACGCCGGCAACATCACCAGGGTCATCTCGTCTGATCTTATACCATAATGCACCACATACCGGGCATGCGTTCAGATCCTTGTACACACCACGGTAGAGGATGCGGTCATTAGGGCATGCATGTTTCTTCTGCACCTCCAATCCTAGAGGGCATACGACCTTCTTTGTTGCGTATGTACTGTTGGGAAATTCGTTATCCTTTGGAAGCTTCTTCTTCAATATTTTCAGTAGCTTCTCAAGTCCTTTGTCAGGCACAACATTCTCTACCTTCCACTGCAGCAATTCCACTACGGTACCGAGCTTTGTGTTACCATCTTCGCAATTGGGGTACAACCCTTTTTTGTGATCCTCTAACATGCGATCGAACTTCAGCTTCTCCTTTTGACTTTCGCATTGCGTCCTCGCATCGACAATGACACGCCGGAGATCATCATCATCGGGCACATCGTCTGGTTCCTCCTGATCTTCAGCAGCTTCGCCCGTTGCAGCATCATCGTGCACATCGTCTGGTTCCTCTTGATCTTCAGTAGCATCACCGTATTCAGGGGGCACATAGTTGTCATCGTACTCTTCTTCTTCGCCATCTTCCATCATAACCCCTATTTCTCCATGCCTCGTCCAAACATGATAGTGTGGCATGAAACCCTTGTAAAGCAGGTGGGTGTGAAGGATTTTCCAGTAAGAGTAAGACTTCGTATTCCCACATATAGGGCATGGACCACACACAAAACCATTCTCCTTGTTTGCCTCAGCCACTTCGAGAAAATCATGCACGCCCTTAATGTACTCGGAGGTGTGTCTTGAACCGTACATCCATTACTGGTTCATCTGCGTGCATTATATATAATTAAGTGTGTCAAAAATCATTACAGAACATCATGAATAGATAATTAAGTGACCAAATTAATAGAAGTTCATCATCACATTAAAACCAAAGTACATACATAGTTCTCATCTAACAACATAAAGCTCTGCAGAGCATCTAAATTAATTAAACCATAGATTGAAACTATGTAAAACATTTCAATGCGAAAACAAATGCGATCATAATCGCAACCAGTGTAACAACTGATCCAACGGCATAATGATACCAAGCCTCGGTATGAATGGCATATTTTCTAATCTTTCTAATCTTCAAGCGCATTGCATCCATCTTGATCTTGTGATCATCGACGACATCCGCAACATGCAACTCCAATATCATCTTCTCCTCCTCAATTTTTCTATTTTTTCCATCAAGAAATTGTTTTCTTCTTCAACTAAATTTAACCTCTCGACAATAGGGTCGGTTGGAATTTCCGGTTCAACAACCTCCTAGATAAATAAAATCTATGTCACGTTGGTCAGCATAATTGTCATAAACAATAAATGAACCAATAGTTATGAAAAGATAATATATACCACATCCGAATCATAGACACGATGAGGGCCGACGTTGGTGGATACCAAAACCATCGCACTATATAAGATGCAATAATAAAAGTAAGAAAATTATACAAGTATCTATATAAACATACAAGTAAGAATTTTTTTCCTTTCAGAGAGAAGATTAGAACAAGAGGCTCACCACGGTGGTGCCGGCGACGAGATCGGCACGGGCGATCGATGGCGGTGAAGACGGGGACAGGACGTGACGGACCACTAAACCTAGACAAATATTGAGGAAAATAGAGCTTGGAGGTCGAGCTTCGAGAGGAGAAAGCTTAAGTAGTGTGGCTCGGGCATTCCCTCGAACACCTCATGTGCATAGGAGGTGAGCTAGAGCACCACAAAGCTCTCCCCTCGCCGTCCAGGAAAAACAGAGCAGTGGGAGTGCTCTACTGCGGGCGAGGGGTATATATAGGCAACTCATTGGTCCCGGTTCATCCCACGAACCAGGACTAAAGGGCAGCCTTTGGTCCCGGTTCATGCCACCAACCGGGACCAATGGTGGTGGGCCAGGAGCGAAGCCCATTGGTCCCGGTTCGTCCCACCAACCGGGACCAAAAGGTCCAGACGAACCGGGACCAATGTCCCACGTGGCCCGGACGGCCCCCGGGGCTCACGAACCGGGTCTAATGCCCCATGGGTCCCGGTTCTGGACTGAACCGAGACTAATGGGCTGGCCCGGCCTGGACCATTGCCCCCTTTTCTACTAGTGGCTCTTGCAAAGGCCACTCCTTGATTTTGTCAATGCCTCTCTCTCCTCCACATAAGCAGGCTTATAGCACTACAAAAAAAGACACATCTGTCACATTTTTGGTCGAACGAAATTTTTTTCTGTCATACATATGACACTTCTATGACGATAATTGTGTCAAAACCCAGTATCATCATAGATGTGGCGGGCTCCTACTTCTATGACAAAAATCATGACAGAAAATGGGCCTTTCGTCCTGGGCGGGCCGGAGACACAGCTGCATGACATTCTTTGGGCCGTCCATGACGGAAAAAACCGTGGTAGAATCGAGGGGGAGGAAAATTTCGGGGAGTTACCGGTTATGGTGGGAGGTCAGGGGCGGAGCGATGCGCGTTCCTCTCGTACATACGCGCGTGTGTGCGACGCGTTGGCTCTAACTGAAGCCGAGCGAGGCGTTGGGCTCTAACTGAACCCGAGCGATTGCACTGCAGGCTACGCGTTACTGAACCCGAGCGATCGATCGATGGTTGTTAACTGAACCCAATGGAGCGAGTCCTTTGCTACTGCTGCTAACTGAAGCCGATCGATTGGATGAACAGTGAGCGTTGCGGGGTGGTTTTGATGAATAGTGAGTGGTGGCGTTGCCTCTGGATGAACAGGAACCCGTGGTGTGGAGGGCTGGATGAACAGTAGACGGTGGAGGGGTGGCCGTGGAAGGGTGGTTGAACAGGACCCCGTGGTGTGGAGGGCTGGATGAATAGTAGACGGTGGAGGGGTGCCCGTGGAGGGGTGGTTGAACAGTAGCCGGTGGAGTAGCGCGCGGTGGAGGTTTGATGAACAGGAGCCCGTGGAGGCTGGAGGAGGTCGACGGTAACCCGTGCAAGCTGGAGGAGGTCGACGGTTGGCATGAACAGTATCTCGTGGAGTCCCATTTTGCGGTACAC